>NW_026094120.1:0-5403 GCF_024586455.1 Bactrocera neohumeralis | reverse complement strand
GACAGGCCTTCCGGGCGGGCCTTCGACAACCTTTTACACCAGAACGAAAACTTTGAAACCATCGTTGTGCGGTGGAAATGGAAGCTGTACCATTCCATAAACTGCACAAATTTTATTGGCGGTTTGAGATGCTTTTTTGCCTTTATCGTAGTAGTACTGTAAAATATGACGTATTTTCTCTTTATTTTGTTCCATGTTTGCGACGCTATAACTCACGAACGTCTTTAAAGAAACGACAATCAATCAAACACGTGTTAGCGCGTGAAATGAGTTTTCCCAAAAAAAGGTATAGCATAATCGGGATGCGACGAACTAGAACTACGCCCCCTTTCAGCGCCAACTAAACCCGAAAGATTTTTTTGTCAACCCATTATAAAAAATAGCCTCCCAAAAAATCAATGCCCAACTCAGACGCACATGGAACCTTTTTTCCAGATCCTAAGCGAGATTCAGGCGAATGGGAGTCGCATCCCGAAAGACGAGCAATACAAACAAAAAAAAGGGAACTAAAGCACGCCATTGATGAAAGAAAAAAGGAAAAAAATGGGAGGAACTACCCAAGGATAAAAAAAAAACCCCCCTGGGGACTTCAGTTTAAGCATTAACTATCTAGGCGTACGACTAACTTTTTTGGGTAAAAACCAGCACGACCCGGAAAAAGGGGAGAAAATCACCTCCTCCCTGTGACTAATACCCAAATAGAAGGCCCCCCGAAAAAGAAAAAGAACAAGGGGGAAGATAGTGGCCAGAGTGCAGCGCCCCACCCCTCAGGTTGCAGCACCCTACCGAACGGGTGTTATGTGATGCAATTTTAAAAGGCGGTAATGCCCCCAATTGTTTTTTAGCATACAAAAGGAAAAATCTGGGGGAAACCAAAGAAAACCTTCAAAGCCACTAGTGCGCAATAGAACAAATAAAAAAAAAATACAATAAAAAAAAAGAACCCCCAAAAGGAATGGCAGAAGTCGAAGACCCCATGTTATATAACGACACGACGAAGACGACGCTAAATACACACTCTTTGAATGTTTTGCGTGGCATCGAGAACGCACTGTCGTAGAAGACCTGGTTGACCCAAAAGGGGGTAAATTTTTAATCCGCCCCGATGGACAGTAAAGAAAAATTTTGGGGTGGCCGCAGGAAAAAGGACCTGGACGGGTGTCGGGATGTAAATCTCCCCAATGAAAAGCTCCACCCGGGTAAACCAAATGTGGTGGGCGGTGAAGGTTTCCAGAGGGGTTTTTAGTGATCGGGAGAGGATGCGGATGGTTTTTCCCCACCCCCTCACCTAAAAAAAATGGATTATTTTGCTGTACGTTTTCTGCTTTTCCCGCCTTTTTTTTTTAAATACGTTGAAACTTTTCCCTTTAAGTATTTATTTTTCCAAACAGCTCCCTGTTTCTTTTTTTGGTTATTTGGAAAAACCCCGCGCCATTTCCCGGGGTTTTTTGGGAAAACTCAACCATTCCGTATATTGCCGTTTGGGGTAAATTTCTTTAGGCAATCGGAAATCGCATTAAATATTTTTTACCCCGTAAGAAATAAGTTATATATGATTCAATAAAAAATTACATTTTTTTTTTTTTTAAATTTATTTCTCCGCCAGCAAAATTGTCAATTCCGAAAAAATTCAAAAAATTTAAAGTTCCAGGAGTGAACTTCGGTTCCCGGGAAATTTTTCGAATTGTTTGATAGCATTTAGTATCTTTCCCAAAAAATATACGATGGGTTACGTGATAGGGCTGGAAATATTTATTCCCCGCAACAAAGTTGCTAAAAGGAAAATATTATATTTGTTTTGTTCACATAACGGTTGTTTGTATGTCCTAAAACTAAAAGAGTCAGATATAGGGTTATATATACCAAAGTGATCATGGTGACAAGTAGAGTTGAAATCCGGATGTCTATCTGTCCGGGTTCTGTCCGTCCGTCCGTCTGTCCGTCCGTCCGTGCAAGCTGTAACTTGAGTAAAAATTGGGGGATATCATGATGAAACCCTTGGGAAAGTATTTCTTTGGGTCCATAAGAAAAGGGTTTAAATTCGAAGATGGGCAAAATTTGGGCCCCCTGCCACGCCCCCAAAAAAGGCGAAAACCGAAAACATATAAATTTCATTTAAATAAGCCATAAATAAAGATATTAAAATGGGAAAATTTTGGGATAACATACATAATTTTTGGAAAAGGGGGTGGCCCCGCCTCCTACTAAGTTTTTTTTTACATATTCCCGGGGAAAATACTATAGCTAAGTCAACCCAAAATATATAGAGTCGTTTCCTCCAGGCATTTCCATATACAGTTCAAAAAAGGAAGAAATCGGATAATAACCCGCCCACCTCCCATACAAAAGGGTTTTGTTTGAAAATCACTAAAAGGCGTTAACCGACTAACAAAACGTCAGAAACACTAAATTTTTTTGAAGAAACGGCAGAAGGGCTGCAAACTTTTTTTAAAAAAATGAAAAAGGGGGTGGCGTCCCAAATTTTGAGCCAAAAACCATATCTCCCGGAACTACTAGGGCCGATTTCAATGAAAATTCGGTAATAATATTTTCTTAACACTTGATGACATGTACGAAATATTTTGAATTCCATCTGATGCCTTCTCTGTATAATATATACATTGGGAACCAATGATGATAGGGAATAAAAATTTTTACACAAATACGGTATTTATTATACCCCTTTGTGAAAAAACTGTCGTGATCGGGCTATAATTTTTAAAAGGTCCTTGTTATCGAACACGAAGAACTCAGTGCCTAACCAAACCCCAATTTAATTTTTTCACCAAAATTGGGAAACTTCAGATATTTTCATGAATTGGGGAATTTTTTTATACTCTCGCAAGAAAGTTGCTAATAACGGTATCTCGATTATCACTTTATCATGCAAGAGTATAAATGTTCAGTATTTCACCGGTATAGCCCTTCCTTACTTGTTATTAGATTATTTTTGTACTTGCGATGTCTTTACAAATATTTTAGTATTCTGATTTTTGTTTAGTTTTAGCACCACTACCAAAGCAAAAACTCTACTTTTACATTAAATATACAAAAACCAAAAATTTAAATTAAAAAAAAATATCTAGCAAACCTTACTAAATTACAATTTATCCCAAAAGTCTTATGGAAAATGGATTTCCAGCTCTACATACTAATGAATTTTGTAGATATTAAATCTGTGAAAAAGTGTAAAACGAAGAGTTAATTAATGTAATATGTTATTATCGCTGCTATGGACTCATAAATAATAAAAACAATATTTCACACACATCAATAACATCATTCATCATGTATACTTTTGTTATAACTAATTGGAAAAGGAAATAACCATTTTCCTTTACCATTTTCTAAACTAGACAACTACAAAATATGGACATGACATGCTGTATACCAATACATATGTATGCATGCTTCCAATGTAATCACTATCATGAAAGTCAACGAGGGGTGGCACTTAATAAATTTAAAAATCATGATTTTCCTTTCTACGCTACAGATTCTTCAAATTTTCAGATAAACACACTTCCGTGAATATAACATACTACGTTCGCATCACGTGAGTTTTGAAAAGAGGCCATGCGGTTACTGGTAAAATTAATTCATTGTTGTGTAACTTTGCGTAGCAGGTTTGGGAGCAAAGGGCGATGGTTTGGCAAACAAAAGAACAGCGCAGTATCAGACATTAAAACGTTTTACCGAAACCGCAAATCAGACAAATACTTTATCCCATTAAGGACGCATTTAAATCACTTCACTTCAGAATACTCATTCACAACTGGGTGCGAAACGAGGGAGTTGTTACGTGGTAGTTAAAAGTTACGCAACACCATGCTGTTACCACCACCAATCATCACCCTCACCCAAACATCACCAATAATTGAAGGCCAATGCATCAGTGTATGAAGGTATAGGCGAACACCTGCTCAATGGTAGCAATATAAAATGCTGGAGCCACCCTCCCTGAGTGTGCTCATTTTCCTTTATATTCGTTTTTTAGCTGTATTCATTGGGCTCAAATTTTAGAGACCGGTGTTTCTTATTCAATGGTAGTTATTATACCTCTTCATTTGACTTTTTTTTGTATAATTGCTTTTTTATTCGCCATCCCCATACACGCACTCATGGGATTAAAATTGATACTTACTTGACCTCTGTTTAAAAACTTTTTCTAAAGTACTTGAAAAATTAAAATAACAGAAAAAACTGTCCAATATCTAATATTTAGTAAATTCGTTCAATATTCTCAATGCAAGTTGTGCGGCTACAATTAAATGTAGCAGAAAATACTTGCTCATTTTATAAACATACAAGTATGTGCAACAACAGAATGCATTTTAAGAGTTAAGATCAAATGCCAGTCGGTTAAAATAATAAAACCGGATTGAATTTCGGAACGAAGACAGTGCCAAATTTTAAAGACCGAAATAGGAATATGGTTATATTAGTTCGCCGGTATAATGCCATTGTGTTATTTATTTTTCGGCACCGATAAGTTGAGATTATCTTAAATAAAAATTCGTTAGAAAGTTTACTGTGAGATTATTGCTTATTTTTATTATTATTTTTGGTTATATTTGGCTTTAAAATTATTCATTTAAGATTTAAAAAAATGCTGTCATGATCAAAAAACCCATCCTAATATTCTTCTTCTTAACTGGCGTAGACACCGCTTACGCGATTATAGCCGAGTTAACAACCGCGCGCCAGTCATTTTTTCTTCTCTTCGCTACGTGGCGCCAATTGGATATTCCAAGCGAAGCCAAGTCCTTCTCCACTCGGCGGTACAGCGTCGAACACTTTCAGAGCTGGAGTGTTTTCGTCCATCCGGACAACATGACCTAGCCAGCGTAGCCGCTTTCTTTTAATTTGCTGAACTATGTCAATGTCGTCGTATATCTCGTACAGCTAATCGTTCCATCGAATGCGATATTCCGTAAATCTTTCGCAGAACCTTTCTCTCGAAAACTCGTAGCGTCGACTCATCGGTTGCTATCATCGTCCAGGCCTCTGCACCATATAGCAGGACGGGAATTATGAGCGACTTATAGAATTTGGTTTTTCGCCGAGAGAGGACTTTTTACTTTTTTAATCCTACTCAGCCCGAAGTAGCACCTGTTGGCAAGAGCAATCCTGCGTTGGATTTCCAGGCTTGATGGTTGTTGGTGGTGTTAATCTTCTTCTTCTTAATTGGCGTAGACACCGCTTACGCGATTATAGCCGAGTTAACAACAGCGCGCTGTCGTTTCTTCTCGCTACGTGGCGCCAATTGATATTCCAACCGTAGCCAGGTCCTTCTCCACTAGGTCCCTTCAACGGAGTGGAGGTCTTCTCTTCCTCTGCTTCGGCGGGTACAGCGTCGAATACTCTCAGAGCTGGAGGTTTTCGTCCATTCGGGCAACATCA
>NW_026094119.1:0-4696 GCF_024586455.1 Bactrocera neohumeralis | reverse complement strand
TTAAAAATAACACCCAGAAGGAACGTGAGACCAAAAGGATATAAAAATGATGTTTTCAGCTAGTCGTTTAACCTGTCCGTCTGTCGTCTGTATAAAACGAGCTACCCCCTCATTTTTTTGATTGTTCTAAAATTTTGTAAAGTTTTTTCCCCAAGATGCTGCCTTTTTGCGGAACTGCCGATATCGAACCCCCCAAAAAAGGCCCAAAAAACGAACGATAAAGTTCTACAAGATATTTTCAAAAATTTTGGCCTTTTTATTCTCGATAATAATGTTATTAAGAAATTGTTCAGACCGGCCTATAGCATATAGCTACTATAAAAACGAAGATCGGAATCAAAGCCGCATGGAAAATTCCCATTTAAATTTTATCTTCGCAAATTTAAAGGGGCGGTAAAATATAACTAAAAAAATTTTTCGATCAATATAAGCATATAGCTTATCAAACTAAACATGTTAAAAAAAGAAATGCATCTGAAAGGGGAAAGTTGGACAGGGTTAATTTTTTTTGTTTTCATTTCAAGAGTTAACTTTTTTTTAACCCCCCGAATTTAATTTTTTAAAGGGGTTTATATCCATTGGGCGAAAAAACCTTTTTTTTTAACATTAAGGGAAAAAAATGTTTAAAAAATTTTAAATTTTATTTTTAAAATCGGGGGGGAAAAAAAATATTGATACCCAGTCCGAGATCGGGGAGGAATTTCCAAAAAAAAAGTGTTTGGGGTGAGCAAAAAATCTCTGGTCCCAAATTATCTGAAAAACAAAAAAAATGTTTTTTATAAAAAATAGGTAATGATCGAAGGTCAGCTTTTGCTTTTTGACAAAATGGGGTTTCGAATTTTAAACCGATGTTTTTGCGGTTTCGGGAAATTTTGCTACCGACTTGAAAAAACGGTTTTTTAGATAAACGCGTTTAAAATTTTTTCCCCCTACTTTTGGGGAATACCCTATTTTATTACCCCCTATCTCCGAAACTAATTGTCGGATGATTTGAAAAACGATTTTTTAAAACCGGGGGTAAAAACTTAAAAAAACTTACTTTTCCACACTATGGTATGAGAATGGGATTTGGACCCGGAATCCTATGAGACTGCAAGACATCTATTAAAAAAAAAAATATTTGTTCGAAACCCAATAAAAAACTAACCTTTTTTCCTTTAAAATTTTTCTAAACTCTAAGAAGGAGGACTAAGAGAGAAGGCTTATCGCTTTTTTGCAAAAATGGGACGGGGGATTTTTTAAACTTAAATTTTTTAAAAAAAAGAAAAATTTTTTAAAAACCATTTTCTTTTTTGAAACGTGTTTGGGTTTGACATTTTTTTTTTGGAAGATAATTTCATTTTAAAAAGTTTACCATGGCCCATGTTTAGGGGGTCCCTTCGGGGAAAATCCCCTTTTTTGGGAACTTTTTCGAAATTTCGGCCGGAATAGCCAAAATTTCTTCGGAAATGTTGTCTTCAAAGCTGGAATAGTTGCTGGCTTATTTCTCTTGAACTTTAGACTTAGCCCGCATTAGCCCCACAAAATAGTCTAAGAGCGTTCAAATCGCATGATCTTGGTAGCGCTTACAGGTCCATTTCTTGAAGATGAATTGTTCTCCGAAGTTTTCCTCAAATGGCCATGAAATCACGAGCTGTGTGGCATGTAGCTAAAATTGGACTTTCCGAATGGACCACATGTCCAACCGGACTGGTTCTTCTATTTTTGCGCGGCGCGAAAGTTTGTTAGCATCGAACGATGGCGATCGCCATTCACCGTAACGTTGCGTCCAACAGCATCTTTGAAAAATACGGTCAATGATTCCACCGGCGTGCAAACCACACCAAACAGTGCATTTTTCGCGGGATGTGGGCAGTTCATGGTTGACCCTGGTTGCTCCTTGCTGATGATCTGGTTGTTGCTATAGATCTACTGGCACCAAAATGACTATCGCTGCTGTCGCTTCACCATTACGCGATAGCATTTTTATCGCTGCTTCATGACTTTTGGTAATAAATTCAATGATTTCGCGTTGTCGGCATTTATGACTTCTAGTGTTTAGCGATTTCATTTATTGAACTGTTGACATTAGCAATTTATTATTTCTAGTTCATATATACCATTATGTTTATTATCTTGAGTGTTTTGTACGATCTTAAAGTAATTATGAATACAACTGCTCTTTCCGGGAGGATAATGTGGGTTTATGTGTAACCGACATTATCTGTAATTTCTCTGGATTTCTTGTGGAGATTCTTCCTTTAAAATTTGTGCCGAACTCTTTAATGTCATCCGTGAAAAGGATCTTACAAGTTGTTGAAGGTTTAGAATTGACGGCCACAGAACGACTGCAATCTGTACAACTGCTACACCTTGGTCGGACTAAAAAACGGGTTTGATATCCAGATTAAGCGCTCTGAAAAAATTAGAGTCGAATTATTGTGGTTAGATTATGAAAGTAAATAATTTTTTTTTAACTAAACAGATAGGAGGTAATAGGATTGATCGAATTTACTTGGAATTAAGGCTGAATGTGTGAATATATGTTCTAACAGTTCTCTTCTTCATTGATTATGTAAGAAAGTAGTATGTAGAGTTAAGTCTCACATTTTTGATAGCGTTTGACTGAAACTAACATAGTTGGCATTAAGAGAAGAATGAAGCTTGTATATAGGGCTAGGGGTAGTATTGATTCGATTTTAACAATTTTAGGCACAAGATAGACAATTGTTGAAGAAAAAACGCTCACTGAATTTCAATATGATTGCTCTGGTATTATACAACTGATATATACGGCATAAGGTCAACCGAAAGTTTGCAAAGAGGATAATAGTAGTGATGGACATCTGTGGTTAAAGTTTTTAGGAACGTGTGGGGACTACGCTCGCCGATAGGTTTAATGTATTTACAATAGCTCTAAACTTATTATTTCCATCAAAAGTTTGAAAATGTGAGCCACTATATGTTGCAATGTATTATTAAATGGTACATTTTATCAACTAATGACTTTGTCTTCCACACAAACTTCAAAATAAAATAAGTTCCAGGGCTAAGTTCGGGTGTCACAGAACATTTTATTCTGGAGTCCGTCTGTCCGTCCGTCCGTGCAAGCTGTAACTTGAGTAAAAGGGTGAGATATCATGATGAAGCTTTTCTTGGCTCCATAAGAAGGTTATGTTCGAAGATGGGCAAAATCGGCACACTACCACGCCCACAAAATGGTGAAAACCGAAAACCTATAAAGTGTCATAAGTAAGCCATAAATAAAGATATTAAAGTCAAATTTGGCACAAAGGATCGCATTAGGGAGGGGAATATTTGACGTAATTTTTGGAAAAGTGAGCGTTATTTCAGCCCCCCTAATAAGTTTTTGTACATATCTCGAAACTACTATAGTTTCAACCAAACTCTAAAAAAGAGACCTTCCTTCGGGCATTTTCATATACAGTTTAAAAATGGAAGAAATCCAATAACCACGCCAAGTCCCATACAAAGGCTATTTTGAAAACCACTAAAAAGTGCGTTAACCGACTAACAAAAACGACAAAAACACTAAATTTTACGGAAGAAATGGCAGAAGGAAGCTGCATCCAGACTTTTTTTAAAAATTGAAAATGGGCGTAGCGTCGCCCACTTATGGACCAAAAACCATATCTCAGGAACTACTCTATCGATTTCAATGAAATTCGGTATATAATATTTTCTTAACACCCTGATGACATGTACGGGTGAAATCGGTTCACAGCCACGCCTTCTTCCAATATAACGCTATTTTGAGTTCCATCTGATGCCTTCTCTTCTCCAATGATGATAGCGGAATAAAACTTTACACAACACGGTATTTGAGCTGAGGTATGGACTACAATTGCTTTTCCGAGGGCCCTGAGTGATCAGTGCCTAACCTAACCTAATTTAATTTTTCACCGAAAATATCGGTAAATCTCTCAGATATTTTCATGTAATTCAGAGGCATCATTTTTATACTCTCATAATAAAGCTGCTAATAACGGTATCTCGATTATCACATCATGCGAGAGTATAAACTATTCTGGTGACACCTGAACTTAGCCCTTCACACTTGTTTTAATTAACATATCGCTCATCAATAGTGGTGCCAAACAGAAGGCAATAACCCATATGTAAAAACCGCAAGCATCAATCATAATATTGAAACCTAAATATAAGCAAGATGCTCTAATTCTACGGATGCATTTCATATATTTACTTAATTTTGTTTTTGTTTTTTCCATACTTCTTCTACACCTATATTGTTGTGTCTTACTGTCTCTTTTCTTAAGTTACTTATCTTCTTATTACATGTTTTCCTGATTCACATGGTTTCAGCCTTTAACTCAATTCTGCTTTCCCATCTGAAGTTGGGTAAGCGCTTTCGTTAGTTTGCTGCCGCTTGGTATGAAAGCGATGCATAATCAGATAAATTCGCCACTTTTATTGACCACCTCGGTAGCCGCGGCTTGTTGCAATAACGTTATTCAATTTTTCTTTTTGTCAATTTTCGCTTTACCATATTGGCTAAAAGTCGCTTTGCTCTCGTTGCTCCAACAGCTGTTGTCCCAGGCAGTGGTTTGTTTGTTCAGTATGTATCTTTGTGTTTTACCGATGTTTTCGATTAAATTAAACTGTTAACAATTTGTTTTATATCGGTAAAAATAATAAGATAAAAATTTGTGTGTAGGTTAAAAAAAAGGAGTGAACA
>NW_026094118.1:0-4762 GCF_024586455.1 Bactrocera neohumeralis | reverse complement strand
TTGTCCCCCCTTTAACTCTCTAAATACAAAATTTAGGGGACAATGAAAAAAACCCCCAAAGCCCCAAACATAAAAAGCAAAAAAGCCCCCAACGAAAAAAAAAGACACAATCAAACCAATCAAACAGTGAAAAAAAGGGAAAAAAACCTTTACAGCGGGAAAAGGGCATCAAAGAAACCAACAACCCCAAGCAGCATCGCGGTTGAACAACCCACAAGAAACAACAACAACAAACAGCGAAAATCGACTCAAACGGGGGAAAACTAACCAAAACCGGGTTTTATTTTTATTTTATATTAATATATATATTTATATTTGTAAATCACCCTGATTTTAAAAACCCAAAAAAATTATAAATTTTTTAACAAAAATACAACATATTAAAACCCCTTCAAATAAAAACAAATTTGAATTGTCAATTATCCGAAATTAATGTTTTTATTTTTTTTTGGGCACACTGGCAAAATATCGTCCGATCCCCCCGACATGAGTGTTTTGAAAAAAACCCAATGTTTTTTTTAACTTTGAAAAACGCTCTAGCGGTTTTTCGACGCGGGGCGTCAAAAAAAAAAGCGTCGGTTGGGAAATTTTAAAGGTTTGGGCCTAAACCCTATTTTCATCCCCACCGGGATTTCAATAGGGTTCACAAACAAATGAAAATTTTTTTGAAAAAAATAAATTTTTTTTTTAAACCCTTTGTAAACGTCGGCTTTTTAAAGTTTTCCCGACGTAGGTGGGCCAAAAAAAAAAGAATTTTAAAAGTTTTGGGATTTTTAGAAAAGTTTTCAACTTTTTCCTCATACCTACCGGGAGCGTAGCAATAGTGCCCAAAAACAAATGTAGTGTTTTGAGAATAATCAATGTTTTTTTTAAATTTTGAAAACCCTTCTAAGGGTTTTAAATTTTTGGGGTAGGGGGGTTCAAAAAAAGCACGATTAGATGTTTTAAAGGAGTTTTAAAAAACCCCCTCAATTTATTTACCCCTTACCAGGGGGGAAAATAGGGGTTCGCAGAAAAATGAGTGTTTTGAAAAAAATCACATTTTTTTTTAATTTTTTAAAACACCTATTAAAGAGTCCGAGGGGTCAAAAAAAAAGCATGGGAAAGGTGATTTGGATTTTTAAAAAGCCCTCAACTTTTTCCTCACCCTACCAAAAGGTGGAAAGGTTTCAAACCAAAATGGGGTTTTTTGAAAAAAATAAATTTTTGTGTAAACCGTAAACCCCTCTGCCCCCAAAGTATTCGACGTAAAAAAATAAGAATGGTTTGATAACAAAAAACTTTTTCCAACCAATTTTTACCCCTCCCAAAAAAAGGGGCAATAGGGGTTAACAAACAAATGTACGTTTTGAGAAAAATTTATTTTTGTTTCAACTTTGAAAACCGCCTAGCCCAAAGTTTTTGACGGGGTTTGGGTCAAAGAAAAAAATTTTTTGGTTAGATAATTTAAGGATTTTTAGAAAACCCTCAATTACCCCTTTTATCCCCATGGGGAGCGTGAAAGTGTTAAAACAAATCGCGGTGATGTTTTTGAGAATAATGCATCTTTGTTTCAACTTTGTAAGCAACTCTGGCGGCTAGAAAGTAATCGGCGCAAAGGTGGTCAAATAAAAGTATCGTTAGATGATTTAAGAGCTTTTGAAAGAAGCCCTCAACATCCTCACTATCCCTACCAGGAGCGTTGACAATAATGATCCCGAAAACCAAATGTAGTGTTTTGAGAAAATCACATTTTTGTTTTTCAATTTTGTAAACACTCCAGTGGCTAAAGTAGTCGACATGACGTCCGTATCCGGGTCATATAAAAAGCATCGGTTAGATAATTTAAGGAGCTTTTAGAAAAGCCCTCAACTTATTCTCTATCCCTACCAGGAGCGTGGCAATAGTGAGCGTGGCAATAGTGTTCACAAACAAATGTAGTGTTTTGAAAAAAATCACATTTTTGTTTCAACTTTGTAAACGCTCTAGCGGCTAAAGTATTCGACGCAGGCGCGTCAAATAAATAGCATCGGTTAGATAATTTAAGGAGCTTTTAGAAAAGCCCTCAACTTATTCTCTATCCCTACCAGGAGCGTGGCAATAGTGTTCACAAACAAATGTAGTGTTTTGAAAAAAATCACATGTTTGTTTCAACTTGTAAACGCTCTAGCGGCTAAAGTGTTCGACGTAGGTGGGTCAAATAAATAGCATCGGTTAGATAATTTAAGGAGCTTTTAGAAAAGCCCTCAACCTATTCTCTATCCCTACCAGGAGCGTGGCAATAGTGTTCACAATCAAATGTAGTGTTTTGAGAAAAATCATATGTTTGTTTCAACTTTGTAAACGCTCTAGCGGCTAAAGTATTCGACGTAGATGGGTCAAATAAATAGCATCGGTTAGATAATTTTAAGAGCTTTAAGGAAATTTTTAATCCGTTTTCTGTCCCTACCAGGAGCGCGGCAATAGTGTTCACAAACAAATGTAGTGTTTTGAGAAAAATCACATGTTTGTTTCAACTTTGTAAACGCCCTAGCGGCTAAAGTATTCGACGTAGGTCGGTCAAATAAAAAGCATCGGTTTGCATAATTTAAGGAGCTTTTAAAAGCTCTCCTTATCTCTATTCCTACCAAAAGCCTTGTAAACGCTCCAGCAAACGCTGAAGTATTCGACGTAGGTGGGTCAAATAAATAGCATCGGTTGGATAATTTAAGGAGCTTTTAGAAAAGCCCTCAACTTATTTTCTATTCCTACCAGGAGCCTGGCAAACAAATGTAGTGTTTTGACAACCTTTTTTTTTCCTACCGGACTGGCAATAGGTTCCAAACAAATGAGTGTTTTGAAAAATCAATTTTTTTTAATTTTTAAACGTTTGGGGGTTAAATATTCAGGGTGGTTTTAAAAAAAGCCGGTTAAATAATTTTAGAGCTTTTAAAAACCCTTTTTTCCCCCCGGGTTTGGAATAGTGTTCCAAACAAAGAGGGTTTTAGAAAATCAATTTTTTTTTAAACTTTGTAAACCCTGGGATAAAGTTTCACTGTTAAATAAAAGCACGGTTGAAAAGGGATTTTAGAAAGCCTAAACCCCGTTTTTTTTCCTCCCAGGGGCAAAGGCACAAACTTAGGTTTTGAAAAAAATCATTTTTTTCCCAAATTTAAAACTCGGGAAAAATTTTTGAGAGGTGGGCAAAAAAGTTTAGAAAATTTTAAAGGGATTTTTTGGGCCCCCCTTTTTTCCCCAAAAGGGACGGAATATTTTACAAAAAATTTAGTTTTTTGGGAAAAAATCACATTTGGTTTCACTTAAACGCCTGCCAAATTATTCGACGAAGGGGTCAAATAAAAACGGTTGAAAAATTTAAGGGGGAAAACCCTCCCCCTTTTTGCCCCTTTTTTTGGGGGAATATTTTCAAAAAAATGGGTTTTTTAAAAAATCATTTTTGTTTAATTTTTAAAACCCTTGCGGGAAAAATATTCAAAAGGTTCAAAAAAAGCACGGTTGAAATTTCAGATTTTAAAAAACCCTTAAACCCTTTTTTATCCCCCCCAGGACGTGCAAAGTGTTCCAAAAAAATGAGGTTTTGAAAAAAAAATTTTTGGGTTTCAATTTTAAAACCTCGGCCCAAAATATTGCGGGGGGGGGCAAAAAAGCTGGGTTAAAAAATTTTGGAAAGCCCTCAACTTTTTCTTTTACCAGGGCGGCAATAGTGTTACAAAAATGTGGGTTTTTTGAGAAAAAAAATTTTTTTTTCAATTTTGTAACGCCCTTTAAAATATTCGACTGGGGTCAAAAAAAAAGGGTTAGAAAAAGGAAGGGAAAAGCCCCCCATTTTCTTCCCACCGGATGGCAATAGGCCCCAAATGTAGGTTTGAAAAATCTTTTTTTAACAACCCCGGGGCTAAAATTCGACGGGGGGGGAAAAAAATTAAGGAAATAATTTAAGGTTTTTGAAAGCCCCAACTTTTTTCTTCCCCACCGGGAGTGGAAAAGTTTCAAACAAAAGGTTTGGAAAATTCAAGTTTTTTTTTTTAAACCCCGGGAAAAGAAATTTTGAGTAGGGGGTCAAAAAATAAATCTTAGAAATTTAAAACTTTAGGAAATTTTAACCCTTTTCTTCCCTCCCGGAGGGGGAAAGTGTTCAAAAAAATTTAAGTGTTTTGAAAAAACATTTTTTTTTCAACGTAACGTCAGCAAAGTTTTTGGGTTAGGTGGTCACAAAAGACCGGTTGAAAATTTAAGGGTTTTAAAAAACCCCTCAACCCTTTCTATCCCACCAGGGAAGCAATATTTTTAAAACGGGTGTTTAAAAAAAACAATTTTTTTTTTCAACTTTAAAACGTCTAGGGAAAATTAAATAAAATGGGAAAAAAGCATGGTTGATATTAAAGGAGCTTTGGCCTTTCAATTTTTTTTCCCCACGGAGCGGGAAAGTTTTTACAAACAAAGAGGTTTTTAAAAAAACCCAATTTTTTTTTTATTTTAAACGCTCGGGGCCAAATATTCGACTATTTTATTAAATAAAAAGCTCTTAAAAATTTTAAAGTTTTTTGAAAACCCTCCCCCATTTTTTCCCCCCGGGCTTGAATATGTTAAAAACAAATGTAGGTTTGAAAAAATCAATTTTTTTTTTTAACTTTGAAACGCCTAGCCAAAATTCGACGAAGGTTAAATAAAAATGGTTAAAAAAAATTTAAAGCTTTAAAGCCCTCAACATTTTCTTCCCTACCGGGGGGCAATAGTGTTACAAACAAATGAGGTTTTGAAAAAAATAAATTTTTTGTTTCAA
>NW_026094117.1:0-4868 GCF_024586455.1 Bactrocera neohumeralis | reverse complement strand
TAAAATTTTTCCAATCACCCGGTTTATGTGACATAAAAAAATTACTTTGAGAAAATCTAGCCAAGATAAAAAAAAAAACCCAATTAAAAATAAGAATTTTTTTACAAAAACCCAATAATAATGGCTATTGGTGGGTGAATTTTCTGTTTTTCCCACTTTCACATTTGATTTTTTGAAAAATGCCTTTTAAAACATCCCCCAAACCCAAATTTTTGTTTAAACCCAAAGGGGGCTTGATTTGACTTTTTTAAAGGGAAAAAATAAAAAAAACAATTCATGATTTGTTTATTTTAAACCTTTGTTTTTTTTTATTTGAATAATATGAAATTATTTTACATAATATATAGGGTTTTAAAATATAAACTAATTAATTTTAAAAAAAAATTTAATCCAAACACAAAACCCCTTGATCCTAAGGATGAGAACCAATTTTTTGTAATAAATTAAATTTAAATTTATTTTAAATTAAAAGCTTTTAGCATTCTCAAAAAAAATATAAAAATATACCACTTAGTTGAGATACCGATATTTTTCCACATTGCTTGATTAAAACCCCTTTCCGAAACGACGGGAAAAATTTTCCCAAAATATATTTTTGAATTTTTTTCCCAAATTTAATTTTTTTTTTATTTTATAATAAAATCCAAAAAAAATAGGTTGCTTCTATTGAGGACCCCAATCCTCAAACGAATACAAAATTAAAAACAGTTTGAGGGTTTTTTCTACGACTCTCTCTCCATCGGACCCTTACTCATAGCAAAACCCTTTTTTCCATCTCATCTTGGGAACAGATCCTTTCCCTGTTTACTTAATTTTTTTTATTTCCATAATTTAATCACATTTTCAAAAGCCTTATTTTAAATTTTTCGCCCCTTTAAAATTTTTTGTGGCAAAGGAAGGGGAAAATTTTAATTTTTAGAAATGCCTATATGTTTTCGGTCCTGATGGCTTAAGAAAAAGCTGATAAAAGTCTGACCATGCCCAAAGTAAATTTTTAAACAATAAACCATAATAAAAATTTCCAAAAAAATTTTTTCACTCGGTTAAAAGTTTATTTGGGGAGCTCCCTTTCTTCATTTTTCAAGGCCTTTTGGGGGGGTTCTAAATTTTTTTTGTTCTGGGGGCCAATTTATATTTCGGGTTCCAAATTACAAAGAAAAAATCTTTTTTTCTAGAAAGATGTGGAACTAAGAAAATCTTATTTGTTTTATTACTTCTGGAACTATAATTTTTCCATTTTTTGTATGATCAATTGTTTTTGAAGGTGAAAATAAAAGCAAAATTATGACATGTTGAAAGGGAGCTATTGTTACTGTTATTTTTTTAATCGGTTCCTGGTGTTTCCCCCTTTTTAATGTAAAAACGTATTAGCCTATAAATTAAAATTTGGTTTTAAAGACACCCAAAAGGTAATCTTACATTATACCAATTTAATTTAAACCCCAAAAAAACCCGATATCTTACCCCCAATGGAAAAAAACCGGGGGTTTGTGCGTTATTTTAAATGATGTTCATTATAAAAGTATGTTCATGGGATACTTTAAAACAATTTTCCTCTACGGTTGGAAGGGGGCTTGATCTTTTTCCTTTTTTAAAAAACCAGACCCCAAAATAATTAATCGGTTTGAACAGCTTTTTGGAAAGAGCATTTTTAAAAAACGCGTGGTTCCGGGGTTCCCCATGTGCCCGAAATTTACCCAATTTCCCCAAAGAAACTCCACCCCCAAAAACTCAGCACAGCATGTATTTTTCCGATCATTTTTTTAAAATTTTCGTACAAAAAAGGTTTTTTCGGGGAGCCCTAATCAATAGAAAAAATAAAATTTTTTTATAAAAAAATATGAGGGTTTTTTTTACTTTTTTCTTGAAAGATTAAAGTTTTTAATTGAGGGTCCCAGGGGGGTTTAAAATGTTTTTTTTGGGGAGATTTTTTAACCTCCCCCTTTAAAAAATTGCCCACTTTCCCAGAAAAAACCAAACTAAAGTTTTGAATCCATATTTTTCTCTTTCCTTTGTTGGATTTAAACAGTTGGAGCACAAAAAAACAGGTTTTTCCCCATGATTTTGTTTTGTTAGGCAATTTTATTGGCTTTTTAATTCGGGTTTTTAAAAAAATATTGTTTTTCGTTTAAAACTTATTTTAAATTTTTTAATATGAATTTAAATAAATGAAAAGGTTAAGTCAATGAAAACTTTCTTTTAAAAATTAAAAAAAAAATTAAAATTCATATCTTAGTTCACTTTGTTAATACATTTTGCCCAAACAAAAAATTTTTACATGAGTTTTCCCCCAATTCCCTTAAGTGTTTCAAAAATTTTCTTTTCATTGAAGGAAAGGGCTTTTTTTGGTTTTTCGGAATTTTTTAGGGGAAAATTTTTTTCTAAAAATTTTTTGCCCTTAAATAAAAAAGTTTTTACAAAAAAATTTTGTTTTTTTTATTCATGAGGGATGGGGTTTAATAGAAGGGGGGTTTCCCCGAAAAACAGGATTAAAAAAACCCAGAAAAAAGGGTTTTTTTTGGAAAAATAAATTTTTATTTTATTTAAAATAGTTTGCTTCTCCCTTAAATGTACCCTTTCTCCCAAAAATAAAAGCATGTCGAAAAGTGTTTTAGCCTTTTGGGTTTTGGGGGATCCCGGGGAAAGCCCCCCCTTTCCTCTCTACGTCTGCATCGTTTTCCTTCAAAGCAAATGCATTTTCCGAAAAGGAAAAAGTCGCACGGTGCAATATCAGGTGAATACAGGGAGTGATTTATGGTTAAAATGTGATTTTTGGCCAAATAATCGTCCTTCGAATGTGGGATTCTGAGCAATTTTTGGTCGTCAGTCAATTTGTGGGGAAAAATCAATGTTTGAGATGTTATTCATTTGCATGAATTTGAATATGATTTCGATGATTTGATAAATTCACGCACATTTCGTGGAATTTGCGGTGATCACGGATTTTGATAGGCCACATGTTGATTTCTATGTCCTCACTACCACTTTGAAACGTTGAAACCACTCTTTCCTCTGCTCGGGGTAGGCAACATCGCCATAAACTTATTTCACAATTGAAAGTTTTCTGTTTTTACCAATCTTAAAAAAATTAATGTTGACTCTTTTTTCAGCTCATCTCGCAAACCCATAACAAAACATACTGACACTAAAACGCAAAAATCACTTCCCGTTGAAAGTATAAAATTCTCACAACCATCGATAAAGACAGCGGATTCGAACGCACAGTCAACATATAGATGGCGCCGCCAGGGGCTACATTCAAAAAGTCCTGTTTACTTTGGAACCCACTTTATACATATCTCGGTTCAGGATACACAGAAAAGATTGAATTTACGAGTTAACTAAATGTTCTCTGGCCTAAGGTGTACTTGAAACCTAAGATGCCATAAACAGGAACTTTATATTTTAAATGTTTTTGATCAACCAAATTTGTATGTGGAAGTGGGGTGTTCAGATTTCTCCCATTTTCACCTTGACTTAAAAATGTCGCTCCAATTCGGTTGAAATCGATCGAGTTGGTCTCGAGATATTGTTTTCCTCAAATATGGGGCTATGTCCATCGTCCAAATATGACCTACTCCATTAACACCCCATTATACCATCTCGCGTAAAATTTAATTTTTCGCGTACTTAGTTATCGATTTATCGTTTTTATAAAACCGGGCTTATTCGATTATTCGTACTCACGATTGTGCGAATTGAATCGTCTAAGACAGAATATTTTATAGGGGTTTATTGCATGACTGGTTGATATCAGGCTTTAGAACATTTCTTTCCTCAACAAAAATGTTTGAACTTCTTAGCTTTGAGCTTTGACTTTTCTATAAAGATTCTATTTTTTTGAATTTTGAAAATCAATAAATGATAGAAGTACATATTTTCATTTTTGAGAGTAATTTGCCATTTACAATGGAAAATTTAGTTTAAAAATGTAAAACCCAATTGGTAGCATTGAAGATAGTGTAAGAGAACTTAATATGGTGTCCCATACTCTTGAATTCGAACACTCTTTCCACGAGCTATCTTTAAAAAAAAGTAAAGTCTGTAAGTAAGGAAATTTTGTACATGATTTACTGCTAGGTAGTAAAAGCAAATCATCAGTCTTAGGAGATTCTGCTACATTTGTTATTCTATTGTCAAATCGTAATTTAGTGACCTTAAGTCAGGAGTCTCATTTTATTCGCGTGGTATAGTAGTATACATATAGTATTATTACTGCAAAAGGGAATATTCTAGAATATTTGAGTGCGATACTACGATAATCTGTGGATGCATCTCACAAGAAAATAAACTTCATAGACCTGATGCGTGCTAATTTGGTATGAAGAATGGATTAATCTGCAAAGAAATATAATCAGTGCATAAAATCACTATTACACTATCTATAAATACTATTAAGGTTATAAAACGGAGATTTATTCTAATGGATAAAGACTATGAGCCAAAAACCGTGAAAATATATGGGATGACCTCAGTGACGTGGCAGTGTCTCTACATCTAACTGACCTTCCAGTCAGAAGCAATGATTGCATAAATGGTCTACGCCAAGGGTTTGCCACTATGAGTTTGGATTTGGCTGAGCAGAAAATAGACGTCTTGCTTATAAGCAAAAGGATATTGGAAAAGAAGGTATCAATAACCAAAGGGGAATTCAAGATTACTACACAGCACAAATTTAAGGAACATCTGGCCCATATTTCCGGTAAAACAATCAAAATATATAATGTTCTATCGAGATTGGGGCCAGTAGAGGCTGCCGGTGATTTTTGATTGCAAAAACAATGAGTTTAGTAATATTGCATGCGAGCACCAAATGGATATAGGAATAGACATATTATACGACGCTGTGGGTTTTAGCTGGTATGGGT
>NW_026094116.1:0-4490 GCF_024586455.1 Bactrocera neohumeralis | reverse complement strand
GGGAAGCCCAAACCCCAAGCACCCGTCGTTGGTAACCCAAAAATTAGATTTTTAAAAAATTGAATTTTAAAGTTGTAAATAATTGAATTGTTAAATATTAAATTAAGAAAATCTATTAAAAAGTACTTACCTTAATAATGATTTAACCAATCAAAACTTCCCTTAATACCATAATCTGTTCAATATTTAACGAAAGTTAAAGAGTTATACTTACCCCTTTTAAGAATTTTATATTACAACTATTTAAGCCTTATTTTTAAGTTTATTTGGGAATTAATTAATTGAAATAAAAATTAATTGAACGAACAGTTAAACCCGAACAACGTTTTTTTACAGTCGTAAAAAGTCATTCCCCAACGGAAATTGGGGTTTTTTAAAAATTCCCCCAAATTTTTTCCTTCCAAAAATTTTTTAAATATTACTGGAACAATCTCTGAAATATGATGCCTGCATGCTACCCAAAATTCTTTGCCAGTTTTATATTCCATGGCAACGAGCTGGGTCTTCCCAGTGCTGCGCTTCCATCAACCTAAAGGCTTCTCCATCAGGCACTTTATTGCGGTCTAAGGCTTATCCTCCAAAAAACAAGTTTTGTTAGCAGCCTTCACAGGTTTTACTGCTCGGCTCTTACCTGATGGTCATGACCGGGTGGGAGCTTTTTTTAAAAAAAAGTTAAACTGGATATTCTTATTTAAGTAAGTTACTAAGATAATTTTTGAAAAACCAAACATTAAAGATGCCCTTTTTGAGCACTAGGTGTTTTTTGTGGGGGCCCTTTCCCTTCTTATCTTCTTAAATCTCAAATTCTTTCCGCTTTTTTTGCTTTTTCAATTTATAAAAGTTTTTCCTGTTTTGATCTTTGAAAATTTTTCTTAATCTTTTCAAAATTTAACATCTGAAATATATCAAAAAAAATTTTAAGTAATTCATCTTACAGCTTTTTTTATGTTTTTAAATTAAAATTTTTTTTTTTTAACAAAAACCCCTTTAAATGGGGTTTTCAATCTTTAACTGGTTTTAAAATCTTGTTGGTTGAATCTTTCCCCTACCTAATTACCTCCCCAACTGTCATAGACTTGCACACACTAAAATTTGTTTACAAGTGCCAGTGAAAACCCAAAAAACAGCCCTTGTGGTAGCATTTAGTCTTAATAGAGATTCCACATCTGTAATAAAAGGAAAACCGGTTCCTGCCTTGTTGCAGGAGAATTGGGGCCATTGTTTTTCATAAGTTATTGATGAAATGTTTAAAACAGGTATCATTTTTGGGTAATATTAAGAGAATTATTTCGTAATAATATTAAGTTTTGTCAATCTAGATCTTTTGATGATATTTCCAGCATCTTTTTTGATATTTGAAACACCTGAAAAAAAAAATTTTTAAAAATATGTATTTCTTTTTTTTTTAAAATAATTTTTGAATTTATTTTTTTTTGGGCCCCCCACTGTTCGGGGTGAAAAAATTTCCCCAAACAGTTGAAATTTCTGATTATTTTTTTAAAATTACAAATCTTATACAACTAACCCTTGCATATAAAAACATTTTATTTATTCCTTTCGCCAAAGCGGATATAGTAAATATTGCTATCGTTTTCGCAATTCAAAAAATCATACTACTGTCGTAATTCGCAGGATGAAACTGTTATCGCAATTCCTAGAGTAAATTTGGGTTATTGGGGATGCAAACGATGAATGATTTTTTGAAACATCAGTTTTTTCCATCTGTTTTTTCTCGGTACTAATGCAAAAAACTTTCCCCCGGTTTTAAACCTTTGAAACTGTCATATGTTTTATTGTAAAATACTGAGAATTCGTTGGTTGAATGTGCATTTTGAATAATACTGAGAATTCGTTATAAATTAATGCGAAATAAGTATTAAAAAAAATCAAAAATACTTTTTGGGTTTGCGGTCTATTTCGTGCTATGTCTGTTAGAAGTTGTTTTTGAGCGTTTAATATAAGTTTTGTTTAAAATTCATCTGTTGTCAATCCCTTTATTACAGGTGTAGTGAATATAAAATTTTGTAAATAATTGCGTTAGACGTTTAAATATGTACAAAATTTTCAGATTTTCAAAATGCTGCCTTAAAATTTAAAAAAGAAAGGGTTTCTTTATAAGAAATTCAGATGCACCCCCAACAGCAAATTTCTGCAACGGGAAAATTAAAAACATCAGGTAACACGCCGAATCTTCGCTGTCACGTTGAGAATGTACATGGTATTACTCGTCAAGTTGATAGATTTTGATAGCAGATTGCCCCTTTCCAAAACTACGCCGCACTCGGAACCAAACCAGCAAAAAATTTCTAAAATAATTAACATATCACCAACCGTTGGAAGGGCCAGCGTAAAGGGATTTAAATCCGACAATAGAAAAAAAAGACTGCATGTATTGAATCATCTCCTGGGAACATGTACTCCGTCAGTACTGCAAAATAAATCGGATCAGTTCCCAAACGCTGATCCAACCCAAGGAAAGACTTTTTTGAGCAGGTAAAAAGTATTTATACCAAGTGGCAAGGAAAATTACTAAAAGCAACTGTGAAATATTTTAAATGGACAACAAGCCATTTTCCACTGTGGAGGGAAAAAGGTTTTCTGCAGATGATAAAAGGGTTTCCATTTTTTAAAGATCCGAGTAGAGAAACAATAAGATTACGAGTGGATGAAAAATATGAAGCGCTGCCTTCAATTTTCAAAAGTATATTCAAGTGCGGGCAGTTTTGCCTAGCGTATAACATATGGACGGAGACAATAAAAAATCTGTCGTTCCTTGGGTAACAACCCTATTTTGGACAACTTTTCGTTTGTTTGGGGTGGGGCGGGTTTGTAGTAATCGAACTGCACGAAAGTCATACAAAACTTATTTAGAAGAAACTATGTTTAAACTTTTCAACGAGTTGGGGAAAGTTTCCATAAATAGTTTCTGCTTGTGTAACTGATAATGATTCAACCATGATTAAATTAAATAGAAGCTTGTTTGGCGGGAAAAAAATACCCTACTTCGCACAGTAATGTTACTTTGTTGTAACGCAATCAATAGATAAGTCCACGGAAGTATCATTTTATAACTAAGGTGCGCGGCATTGTTAAGTTTTTTTAAAAAAAGTGTTAATCCCTTTATAAAAAAGCGGAAAAAAAATTAGACACCGGGGTTTTTAAAGTAATACCAAGAAAATTATTCTTGGGTAAAACGGGATGGAATTCCCTTTTTATATGTTGGGGAGATTTGTCCAGTTAGCCCCTATTTTAAGTGAAGTACTGCTCACTCGCCCAAAAACCCCCCTATGGGTTTAAACCCCCTGAGCTGAACAAAAGTAACAAGGTGATTGAATATGTTTTTTGAAATTGTGACCAGGGGGATTTCCGGCTTTTATACCTACGTTACCTTGAAAGGTTTCCCTTGTGTTTTGCTGTTTAACTGAAGCTTCCCGAAAAAAAATTTTAGCTCAAGACGCTAATGCAGAGGGGCCAAAAAATGAACTGCAAAAAAACATGAATAAGAGATTTGACAAAACCAATTTTTCAGTTCTGGTGTTGGCTACTGTATTCGATCCGAGATTCAAATTCCCGGGAATTTTTAAAATGCACTGGCAAAAAGAAACAGTTTTTTATTTAAATAATTTCATAAAAGGGTGCAAAAAAATGGCGGTTGGGAAGTCGGAATCTTCGAATGAGTGTGGGGCAAGAAAAACCCCCTTTTATATTTGGAGCCCAAATAAACAGTTGGCTCCCCAAAAAAAAAATGTAAGTTTTCCAATTTATCTGCTATTACAACAACGGGGTTAAATAAAAAGTATCTTGGGTCAGCTGTTGTTTATAAAAACAGAATCCAACAGAAATTTGGGGTGATATGAAAAAAATATTTTAGATTGTATAAACAAGTTTTTAAAAAATTTTTCCATTTTGGGCCCCTTCAGTCCCTAGTGAAGGATTGTTTTCAAAGCTGGGGGCAACGATCACATAGCAAAGAAATCGTTGACAGGAAAAAACTTTCCAAATTGTTATTCTAAATTTTTGTTTTTTTAAAAAAAAATTTTTTGTTTGTTCAAAAAATATTATTATATAAAAGGGATTTTATTGGGGGAAAAGGGGTTAACAAAAAGGTTGCTTTTAAAAATATATCAAATTTAAAGGGGACCAATGTATTTCACTTATTTATGGTTCTGAAATAATCTTTTTTTGCTCACTAATAAAATACGTTAACAAAAATTCAAAAAACCATCGATCTTTTGAATGGCCGCTGTTTCTGATTTCGATGTTGTTTGAAAAAACTCGATACATCATTTTTTATTTTTCCCCATGTTTTCTTTCTTGCTATTTACGGGTTTTGAGTGACCTTTTCTTTTCCCAAAAATTTTGGCCAAAGTGTGAGTTATCTTAATTAAAAATTTAAATGGGTGTGTTTCTCTCCCTTTTTTCTCTGGACTAAGTTCATAGCAACGGGGGAATACTTGCCTAGCTCCATTTTACTAATATCACTTTTCATT
>NW_026094115.1:0-4808 GCF_024586455.1 Bactrocera neohumeralis | reverse complement strand
TAGTTTTTTTGACTTTGACGCGTTTTTTGGTCTCGGCCTCTTTGCCACGATATTCGCTCGATTGACCCGGGTTTTTTGGGGTCGTTAAAAGATCCAAATCTCATCACCAGTTATAATGGTTTTGGCTAAACCTTTATGCCCTTCATCAGAAAAGGTTTCTTGTTAATCGGGGTTTTTTTTCCAAAAATTTTTTGAGGAACGGCTTCGCCAATTGAGGTTGATGGTCGTCCTGGACGCTCTTCGTTTTCGACACGTTCACGCCCGGGCCCCGGAACCCACTATCCATTTGTAAACATTTTTATTAGACATTTTCCTCATCACCGGGTTTTTTCCTGCACCATACCAACGTATCCTAGCAAAAAAAATTGATTCCGAAAACATAATTTAATGCAAATTTTTGTTCAACAAATTTCGACATCGCAAAAAAAAAAAAACCCTTTTTAGCAGCTCAAAAAACGACACGTATCTAAAAACATAAGGGAATTTTTTTGACATGAAATTTGACATAAATGTGACTGACAGTATTTAAACCAAAAAATAAAAAAATTTTCCTTTTAAACCCTTCGACCCGCAGTTTAAATTAAAAATGTCACCTTTTTTTGGCCAAAAAAAAAAACTTTTTTCCAAAAACTTTTATTTTCCCTGTGCAACAAATTGCGGTGCTATCAGTTTTTTTATAAGTTTTAAAATTTAGAAATTTTTTTGTGATTAAAAAAATATAAAACCCCTTTCTGCCCAACCTCAAACCCCCGCGATTTCTACTAATTAAATTGAGTCTCTTTTTTTACCCAATCACAATTCTCCAATTTTTCCCCCTTCAAAAAACCCATAAGATTTCCACGGGTACGTCATTTGAGCTGTCAAAATTTGGGGTGTTAGGGGGCAACATTATGTGCCCCTGTGCCCCTGAGCCTTTAAAATTTTAATTTAAACCCATATGCATGTGCTTACCACACACACATACCCCGCACACACAAAATTCCCTTTTCCCGTCGCGCTTTACGTGTGTTTTAAAAAACCCCATTTTTCCCCAAGGCAGGTTGCAAATTTTTTCGCCTAAATTTTATGACATTTCTTTTTTAGGGAATTTAATACAATATTTACCACTCAGCAAAACCTGCTGGTGCATAATTCACTGGCATATATTTTTTTGTGTCATGTCAGCAAAACATCAGCGTTTCGCTCATTGGTTAGTTGGTTATTAGGTTCATTTATTTATACATATCCCGTTTTTGTTTTTGGCCATAAACAATAAATTTTTGTTATTTTTGTTGGTATTAAATTATTCCCCGGGGTTTTTGGCCCATTTTTCCCTTTCGATTGTGGCGAACCCCCCTTTAAAATTTCCTTTTCCCGCCAGTCACCCACTCCAATGAACAAAATTTCGTTAACTAAACGGCATAAATTTTTTTCGGTGGTTTTGGATATCTCGTTGGTTTGTTTGGGGAAATGACTGCTGTGGGGTTAAATTTTTCGCCGTTAATTCGTTGGAAATTATATGTGCATATATGTATTTTATATGTTTATGTGTGTGTGTGAATATGTTTGTATGTGTATTTTCTAATGACTTGCATGTCGCATGTCGTTTTCGTTTCGTGTTATGTTCTGCAAATTAGTTGAAATTATTTCATTGTTGCATTGCCGTATTGTTCGCCGCTTTAAATCCCTTATATTTGCTTTTATTGTTATTGTTGTGCGGGTAGTTCAATTAAATGCAAATTTTTCGTAGAATTGGGAATGGTTTTTTCTTTTCAGACAAAATTGAATTTCTTTTTTGAATTTGGCGCACGAACTTTCGTAGTTCGGCCTAAAACGTAAAGTCATGTCGGGGTTTTCGTGGAATGCGCAAAATTATGTAAGGGGTGGGAATTCCCGTCGCGGGGGTTACTGTGGCTAATAGTTTTTTTGAGATCTTTTAAAAAGCACCGTTTTTTTTGGGAAAAAATTTTCATTTTAAATTATATTAGAGAAAATCCTTTTTTAGTTTGCGGCATTCTGTATAAGACTATCCAAAAAAACTGGTGCAGAAGGGTACTTTTTGAAAGGAAAAAAAAACTGTACCCCCTCTCTGCTTGTAAAGTCATGACAAAAAATCCCAAATTGAAGGCACTTTCTACCCAAAATTATTTTCCCTCCTTTTCTTGGTAAGTTTCAAATATCTTTAATGGGGCGGACTTTTTTTCTCTTTTTTATCTCAAAGCAGATTTTTATTTGCTGCCATCCCCCTTTTGCCGACTTTTGTCCATCTCTCTTTCAATCGTGTCAATAAGACAAGGCCTGGGGGTATTATTTGGTGGTCTAGGTCTGGTGGTAAGGTTTTCAATTTCACTTTTTGGGGTAATGCTTTTTGGGAAAAGTCTGGGTTTTTTAGCAAATTCAAGTTTTTCCCAAAAAATCATAATTTTTATATTAATGGCTTTGTTAGTTTTTGGCGCCTACCCTTGTGGGGACCGGAACAATTTCAATTGCATTGCTAGGGCCTTGTCTGTTGAATGCCAAAATTCCAGATATGGTTCAAAAAATCTTCCCAAATTTAGTCTGGGGAAAACTGGACAGGAAGGTAATGTCCCGGATTTTCCACTTAATGTTACTCCCCGCAACTTAGGGAAATCTTTAGGGCCCGATAAGGTGAATGTCAAAGCCAGTGTCCAGTTGGGATATCTAACAGAGAAGCCAAAAGGCTTTTAGAACCCCCATAAGCGCTGGTTTTTCTTACTGGGGTGCGCACGAGGTACATAAAATCTAGCGGGACGCGACGAGGGTGGGGGTGCTTTTTTTGCAAGTTTATCGGTTCCCAACGATTCCGGGTGGTAGGTATTCAGGGCAAATTTTATCTGGGAAATAAAATCAAGGGGAGCGAGGTTTTTAAAGCAATCCTTGAATGTTATAGATCGATTTTTTATCGGCTGTTTTTCGAAAATTCGTGGGGATCGACGCGGATGATCCCCTTTTAATAAAATGGTGCTCGTTTCACTTTTGGGGCTGTCAACTCGTTCATTCTCAAAAATTTCTTCCGGGAAAGTTTTTCCAAAAATCAAATTATGTTTGACATTTTCAACAACAACATTTTACATCTGTGAGTTCAACAGCTATGGTCGATTTTGGAAAATTTTTTGAAAAAAATCATTTCCATACAGTATGAAAGATTTTTGGAAAACTTGAAAATGGGTTTTGGGTTTAAAACAGCTTTGGGGGAATAGTGAAATATATAATTGGGGGGGCGCCCCCTTCCTTTTAAAAACCCTTGTTTGGTTTTCCCCCAAAATCATTTTTAAGGGAAATTAATTTTCAACAAATAAAAATAAATATTTTTTAAATTTTTTGGAAGGTTTGGGAACCAAAATTTGAACAACGCATATCTTTTTTTGGAAAATCAGGAAAATTTCGACCTTTCAAGGATACCTAAAAGGGGGTTTTTGGGGGTGAAGGGTTTTTCCCCAAAAAAAGTCCCTGATTACCCCATTAATAAAGGGTTACTTTTAAAGGGTTCCCCCTTTTAAAAAAAAAAAAACAAAAATCTAAATTTTAATGGGGGAAAGTTTTTGGGTTCAAAAAAATTCTTTTTATTAGTTTTGGGAAAATCTCTTTTAAAAATTTTGGCCCGGTTATACCCCAGATGGTCCATCCCTTGAGTCCCAATTTTTGATGACCGTTGCTTTTTAAAATGGTTTTTGGCAATTTAGGGCGGGGTTTTGTTAAAACCCCAAAAGGGAAACGGGATTGTCCCATCTTGGTGGTCAATCGACCGGCCCAAAAAGTGAAATTGATTGATACGATGTGTAAAAAGGGGGCCGTCTTGTTGAAACCAAACGTCCCCGGATCACGATCTTAAAATTCCAGACATCAAATAGTCGTTTATCATAGCGGATAACGGTCTTAAATTTCCCCAACGGCATCATTTTGAAAAATAGGGAATATATTTCAGGGCCCCAAAAAAAAATCAAACCGTTGTTTTGGTGAAAGGGGCTTTAAAATTTTCAGGTTGCTTTTCGCCCCAAATGCACAATTTGGTTTACATACTCATTGAGAAAATGGGCCCCCTGCTAAAAATTTTGGGTCGAAAACGCCGGACCTTCACTTTTAAGAAAAGCGGTTGGTTTGGTTTGGCGGTTCAGTTCTTGCCGCTGCATTTTGCGCTTTTCAATTTTGATTCGACATAAAATGAGCCAACCTTAGCCTCCTTTTTTTCAACTTCATACATAAAAAATAAAATAAATCCTTTTCATATGTGTGGAAATGAATTTCCCTTTTTAAATTTATGATTTTTAATAAATCTTTTCAGCAAGCTTTACAGTCAAAACAACAAATAAAATATTTTATCGCCTAATTTATGCTGGGCGGCTAATCGCAAGTCCCCCCACATACACCGTGCAAACAATATATGGTTCCTGTGTATTCATAAGCAAAAAGTCATGTTTATTACAAATTTGTTTGCTGTTTATTCATGTCTGTCCGTACGCCGCTTAGATGATGGAAAAACCCCCTCCCTGGCTGACTGTTTCCGTTGTCTGTCATTTTAATCCAATTCATTGGCAAAAACCTGACGGGAAAAAATACGAAGAAACTGTAAAATTTTTAAGTAAACACCACACACAAAAAAAGGCTGCAGGTGTGTCAAAAAAAAACACACACACAGCAAATAAAAGGGGAAACCCGCGGGGCCATAAAGGCGCCCCCCCTTCCCCAAACCCCGGGGGGGTAGTGAATACAAAAATTAGCAGTTATCGTTTACATTACCGTTGTTGCTTTGGTAAACTGTACGCTCATTTGTTGTTTTTTATGTCTACGGGAAAACACATATTCACCAC
>NW_026094114.1:0-4982 GCF_024586455.1 Bactrocera neohumeralis | reverse complement strand
AAGGGGGAACTGTTGCATTTTCGGCCATTTAAGTTTATTGGCATTTTTGTAATATTTTTTTTGATCTGTACCCCGAAATTTGTTTGCCCCAAATTTAAAGGGGCAGCATCTAAGGGTATTAAAAATTGACTTCCCCAAAGTTTTTTTGTTTTTTATTAAAAGCTTTATAAAGACCGATACTAATTTTTTTTTATGGAACGCATATTTATAAGCATTTTTGTTGTTTACTAGATAAAAGAAATTCAATTTTGAAGCTCGCTTAAACCATTTCTGTTGATCAATTTAGTAATTTCCCTAAATCAATGTTAAAATTTCTATTAATTGTAAGTAATTTTGATGCGACAAATTTAAAGTTTTCTACTATATAGTAGGGACCCTTACAAGTTGACCACATCTACAAACTCTTAATTATTGGCTCTCCAAAAGGAAAAATTTGCCAAACTTACCAATTTATTTAAGCTTATTAGATCGTTCTGGGTAAAGCCCTGTAATGTCCCTCTGATCCCCAAGCTCATACTTAATAAATGTCTTGTTTGACTTCTTTTACAGAAGGTTCCTTAAAATAACTTGATTTCTATGTGCAGTTGTATAGCAGCTATATGGTACGAGTATAGTGTTCCAATCTGAACAATGCCTTCGGACATTACAATATTGCCTTAGGCAATGCCAAATTTCGTGATGATATCCCGTAAAATGAAATTGTTTCCCATATATGGATTTGAATTCGATCATTCAGTTTGTATATCAGCTATATACTATAATGAGCCGATGTCGGCGGTTCAAAAAAATAAAACCCCAAAAAGGGGATGTGCGAAATTTCGGGTCGGTATCCCCCAAAAGGGGGACGTATATCGCAGACAGACGGCCGACAGATAGGGGGACATGGGTCGTATGTTATCAATTATATAATTCAAAAATTCAGATCATTCATAACATAACATATAGCTGACACACAAATTGAACGATCGGAATCACTTTATATTGAAATTTTTTTTTTGATAGATTTTGTTTGATTAAATTATTAGTTGGGTTTACTAAAATTGTCTAAAACGACCGATCCAACTAACGTCCTTCTACGAAAAGTCTTTTTTTTGGGGATATCTGCATGTTTGGCCTGTTCAAATCGGGTTAAATTGTTTACATCTTTTAAATCGTATTAAAACTTTCTAGTAAAAAATTTTTTTGGGAAATGAAGCAGTTGAGACCCGGGAGCTCATCTAAAAAAAGCCCTTTCGTTTAAAGGTAAACAACAATACCTTTTTCCTACAATTGCCTAGTTAGAGAAGTAGGCCCTTGTGACATTACAAGTGGCCATAAAGGGCGCAAGTTTGGTGTAGGATCTGGTGGTGGGGAGAGAGACTCTGTCGCCGAGTACCATCATTCACCGGGTGGCATAACGTCTAGCCACAATCCGCATCAAAGCGAGGTTCTTCAACATATCGCCTTATTGCCACGCCCTGACGGAAGAGAAGGACGATGTGACCAAAGATGCTCTTCGGTGAGCGCCGGAGCGTCAGCGCTTATGAGCTGCCCCCGCCACGAAGGTCAAATCGTGCTTGGCGATTTTAACGCCAGGGCAAAGAAGATAAGTTTGGCACATGGGTCGGTAAATTCAGCCTCCATGAGGAAACATCCCCAAATGCGTTGAGGCTGATCGACTTCGCCGGGGCCCGAAATATGGTTGTCTGTAGTACTAGATTCCAGCATAAAAAGATTCATCAAGCTACCTGGCTGTCTCGGATCGAAAACTACCAAGATCGATCATGTTGTGATAGACGGAAGACACGTCTCCAGTGTTTAGATGTGCGTGCGCCTGAGGTCCTCTAACATCGACTCGGACCACTATCTTGTTGCAGCCAGGATTCGCACCCGCCTCTGTGCAGCAAAACGCGCTCCACCAAAACACAAGGAAGGTTCGACGTCGAGAAGCTGCAATCACAACAGACAGCCGAACGATTTTCTACTCGGCTTGCACTCCTGCTCTCTGAGAGCACTCGTCAACAACTCGTTATAAGGGAACTGTGGGACGGCATTTCAAACTCCTTACGCACAGCTGCAACCGAAACCATTGGTTTTCGGAAAGTGCAAGAGAACAGCTGGTACGACGAGGAGTGCCGTGTCGCAGCGGAGAGGCTGCCTACCTCGTAACGTTACGATCGACCACTACACGTGCGGGATGGGATAGATACCGAGAGTTGAAGAGGGAAGCGAGACGCATTTGTAGACAGAAGAAGAAAGAGGCTGAAATGCGTGAGTAATGAAGAGCTTGATAAGCTGGCCGACAGGGGTAATGCTCGAAAATTCTACGAAAAATGCGGCTTACGGAAGGTTTCAAGACCGGGCGTATTCCTGTAAAACCCCAAAGGTGATCTAGTCACTGATGCCCAGAGCATACTTAAATTATTGAGGGAGCACTTCTCCAGCCTGCTGAATGGCAGTGAACGCTCAACACCAGGAGAAGGAGAACCCGATTCCCCAATCGATGACGATGGGCAGACGTTCCATTACCCGACCATGAAGAAGAGTTCGAATAGCAATTGCTCGCCTGAAGAACAACAAAGCGGCAGGGCCGACGGATTGCCGAGCTATTCAAACACGGCGGCGAAGAACTGATAAGGTGCATGCATCAGCTCTTTTGTAAAATATGGTCGGACGAAAGCATGCCCAACGATTGGAATTTAAGTGTGCTATGCCCAATCCATAAAGGAGACCCCACAATCTGCGCCAACTACCGTGGGATTAGCCTCTTCAACATCGCATATAAGGTTCTATCGAGCGTATTATGTGAAAGATTAAAAGCCCACCGTCAACAAACGGATTGGACCGTATCAGTGTGGCTTTCGACCTGGAAAATCAACAACCGACCAGATATTCACCATGCGCCAAGTCTTGGAAAAGACCTGTGAAAGGAGAATCGACGCACACCACCACTTCGTCGATTTCAAAGCTGCTTTCGACAGCACGAAAAGGAGCTGCATTTATGCCGCGATGTCTGAATTTGGTATCCCCGCAAAACTAATACGACTATGTAAACTGACGTTGAGCAACACCAAAAGCTCCGTCAGGATCGGGTAGAGGACCTCTCCGAGCCGTTCGATACCAAACGAGGTTTCAAGTATCGTGCGACTTTTCAACCTGCTTTTGATATCATCGAGCGCAGAACTAAATAGAGAAGGCCCGCTATAAGCCGTTAGTTCCGATGATATTGATATCATCGGCCCCAACACTCCGCGCTGTTAGTTCTGCTTTCTCCACACAAGGAAGCACAAAAATGGGTCTGCAGTAACGAGGGCAAGACGAAATATCTCCTGTCATCAAACAAAATCGTCGTCATTCCACGACTTGGCCTCACGTCACTGCTGTGATAAGTCATAACTTTGAAGTCGTAGATAATTTCGTCTATCTTGGAACCGATATAAACACCACCAACAATGGTCAGCCTGAAAAATCCAACGCAGGATTGCTCACCTTGCCAACAGGTGCTACTGACTGAGTAGGCAATTGAAAAGAAGTAAAGTCCTCGACCATTAAACAAAAACCAAACTCTCTATAAGTCACTCAGAATTCCCGTCCTGCTACGTGGTGCAGAGGCTTGGACGATGACAAATACTGATGAGTCGACGTTGCGAGTTTTTGAGAGAAAAGTTCTGCGAAAGATTTATGGTCCTTTGCGCGTTAGCCACGGCGAATATCACATTCGATGGAACGATGAGCTGTAGGAGATATACGACGACATTGACATAGTTCAGCGAATTAAAAGACAGCGGCTACGCTGGCTAGGTCATGCTTGTCCGGATGGATGAACACTCCAGCTCTGAAAGTATTCGACGCAGTACCCGCCGGGGAAGCAGAGGAAGAGGAAGACCTCCACTCCGTTGGAAGGACTGCGAGAAGGACCCGGCTTCTCGCTTGGAATATCCAATTGGCGCCACGTAGTGAAAAGAAGAAACGACTGGCGCGCTGTTGTTAACTCGGCTATAATCGCTTAAGCGGTTTCTACGCCAATTAAGAAGAAGAAGAAACATCGCTTTACACGAATAAATAAAGGAAAAGAAGAACTTTCATGATTAGATTGACTGAAATACAAAAGCTTCAGACATTTGTTAAGAGTTGACTTACCAAAAGCGAAGAAGAAATAAAAATATATTAATAAGGCTTGAGGAGAATTACTTACACTATCCTCCTTATTTTCAGACATTAACAAGAAATGTGAGAAAATACATATGTATATGTATATTAGAAATAACTTTCGTAATTAGCTTGAATATTTGATCAAAAGAATGTTTTGCTTAAGACATACTTAGTAGTACACAAAATACTACAACTAGGTAGCTTAAAAATTGTATGAAATTTGTCTGCATTTTCCAATTACAAATCGTGTTTCGTTGTGAAAAATAGTTATTTGGTGAATTCGTTAATAGTACATACATTTTAAGTTATAAAAACATTTTTATTTATTACCAGACATTTTTTCACTCCACCTGTCACCCTATTCTCTGCTTCTGTATTGTCGAAGAAACGATTTTTAATTTTTGTTATTTTTTGCAGCAACAAACAAATATGACCAAACAACAGCAATAATAAATTAATGTGTACAAATTCATTTGCTTCTACACACACATATACACAGAAGTGGAAGTATGTTTTCGGCACAACAACAGCAAAAGCAAAAGCTGGCTGCTCAAGAACAACGCTGGAAGTGACAAACAGCGAACAGCGTCACTTCCAAACGATCGGACACGAACTCACCTTTAAGTTTATAACAGCAGCGCCTACATGAGTGTATTGCGAAGCCGACACCGGCAACCAAAGATCGCAAAAGCAAATACAAACAAACAAAGCAGCAACACAAAACAATTCCTGTCTTTGCTAACAAAACAAACCGACTGCGCTGCTTATTGCGTTGCCGGCATGCCGCGCAGAGCTGCTTGACTGCTTCGTCGCTTTGATTATCTTTCCCCATTAAGGGGATCGCCTACCGA
>NW_026094113.1:0-4744 GCF_024586455.1 Bactrocera neohumeralis | reverse complement strand
AACACAGTTTCTTTTTTTATCGTTACAGTTTCACCACGCGGGAGAGGGGACGACAACAGGTTTTCAACTCTACTGCCTTTGATCACTTTGGATACATAACCCTATATCTGACCTTTTTTTTTGGGACTTAAAAACCCACGAAAAAACAAAATATTTTAGAAACTTTGTTGCGAGAGTAAAAAAAGGGAAATGGACGAAAGGGGAAAACTTTTTCCCGCAGACGATAAAAAATGGGGACGCTCCCGCCAGGGTTTGGAAAGTAATGAAATGATTATCTTCCGCCGCAAATTTCAGCTGCGCCACCGACTGGACGGTATGGGGCCCTAGCTAACGAACGGGGGGTTGTCGGTTGTCTCCGAGCAGGAGAAGGGCAAACATTTTCGCACGACGTGTTTTTTGGGGTGGGCAAGCCTGATGCAGCATTAGAGCAGAGGTAAATCGGGGAAAACCGTAAATCTGTGAAAAGATGTTACAGGCTTCCCCGATGTTTTTTTGCAAGAAGGGGTTTTGTTTTTATGGCACCAGGCCTTTGGGGGGGGCCGGGAAGGGGTGCTGATGAAGACCTTGCGGGGAGACCTGCGACTTGACAAACACCGACAAGGGACTTGTGTGCGCGAAGTTTTGAACTTAGACCATCGACTAAGTATGCGTTTAATTGCACTGATGTTAAATCTATCAAAATCTGTGGTTCATGACATTGTGACGGATCACTTGAACATGCGCAAGGACTGCGCGAAGAAGGTCCCGGTTTACCAGAAACTGCGGGAGTGGAAAGGGGTTAAGAAAATTTAAACAGAGGAAAAGTGCCCCATTTTTGGAATAACGTAATCACAGGTACGAGCGGATTTTTTGAGTGTGATCTCGAGTTTTTTTTCTTTCCTTGCTTGTAAAGCCCGATAAAAGCAAACATTTTTTTGAATGCACCTCGGCTTCAAAGCTATTCCGGAGGATCCTTCCCATGACGCCTTCAATGTTGAAACGCGGCAGCGCTGATCGACGCAGAAGGAGCCTATTTTGAATGTTTTTAAAGATATGTAACGATTGATTCAATAAATTTTTTTAAATCAACTCAGTCCTTTTACTTCCGACAAACCCTTAAATTTGTCGAAGCCCACAAAAAATACCGCTACCAAAAAGAAAAGAAAAAACAAGCGTCAAAATTTTTGTGCGAGAGGTTAAAAATTTAAATTGAAAATGCCGGAGCAAATAGCTGGAACCTTTTTGAACAAAAAAGTCAAAAATGTGTAAAAAAATGTTGTATGGGACAGTAAATTGGAGTTTAAAATAAAAATTTCGTCGGCAAATTTGTTTGAAAACCCTGCCAACGAGAAATTTTAAATACCAGAAGAAGAATGTCCAGGGAAAAAAATTGAAAAAACCCAAAAATGAATCCATGATGGGTGACGAAACATCTGATAGTGACAGCGATATTGTCGATAATTTCTACCGAGATCCAAATTACGTAAGTTGTGAAAATCGGAAAGAAAAAATAGAAAAGAATGAACTTCTCATTGAATTTTGGGACCACCCTTAAAAAAAACGTGCTTCATTTTCAAATTCGGGAGAAAATTAGATAATGGGAGGCATTGAAAAAAAAATCACGAAAAAAAATTTCGTTATTGACAACAGTTTCGTTGGGACCATTCGACGGAAAAAGGAATTGAATATTTCTGAAGTGGTGAACCAAAAATTACACGCAATTGCGGATGGTGCTCGTCCCCAAAACTGACGTCGGATCGAAAATTTATCCTAAAAAAAAATTGAAGAATTTTATTTTCCGACGAGTATAGTCGAGTTAGGGCGGGAAAAAGTTTAAAACTTTTTGGGAAAAAAAGGGTCAGCGCTGCCAGAAAAAAAAAGGGACTACCCCTACACAATCTCCGTGATTTGCACACTAAATTCAAAGGGGGGTTTATCATTATCCACATTCCCCGACTTCGACCACGTCAATGTTTTTTGGGCAGTCTGGTACATAACGTTTGTGTATGAAATACACGAGAATAGAGGGTTTAAGGGCCCCATTGAAACAGGAGTTGAAAAAAAAAGGCAAATTTAATCCCAGAGACATTTTAAAGAATGAGTGATGGGAAATCCAGATTGTCATCTTTTAAAATTGTGAAAATTTTTGGGCCCAGTATGATTGCAAATACATAAGTTGAAAAATTTTGAGCAAAATGGGGAAAACAAATTCAATTTAACAATGGACAAGTAAAAGGTATGTATAATTGAATAATTTTTAAGAACTCAAATCACTATTGTGACCCTCTATGGTTACAGGTGGGAAATTACCGAATTCTTCTCAAGGGAAGAATTTTTTAGCAACTGATCAAAGATTTGCCTGCCTTTCCAACATGATTTTTTGCTAGATCGCAAGCAGCCATTTGAGGAAATGAAACGTAATGTAAATGAAAGAATTTTTTTGCCTTGATTTTTCCGAAATTTATTGCCAAGACAAGATGCCGTGCAGTCTCAACATTGGGCTAATTTCAGGGAATTTTCATCCCTATGTAGGGACTATAAAAAAAAAAACGCGGTCAAAAAAAAAAAAAACAGCTTTATTTTTAAAATTTGCACCATGATGCAAACGCGGTGCATTTATTTAACACGAAAGTCATCGTTTAAAAGCAAATTTGGTCAAAGAGTATCAAAAAAAGGGTATATTTCTCCGATGGAGCCGGATCTCAAAAAAAAAAATTAATTTACAAACCTCAACAAAAACAGATTTCAATTTTAGGGAATGGAATTTTCCCCAAAGGAAAGGAGCATTGAAACGGTAAAAAACATGCTTTTCCGTAGTCTCCAAAAAATTATAACTACACCAAAACTTTTTTACAAGGGCAAAAGTTTTTTAAAGAATTGATTTTTATTTTTTTTTGTTAGAAAAAATGTAATAAAAATCTATTGAAATGGAGATATGGCAAAACTGTGAAAATACCAGACAATATAAATTTTATGCCGCAACCAACGATAACAAACTTGAGTGTAAAATATTTTCTACTTTGAAAATCTGTATTTGAGGGTGTGACCAAGAAAAGATTGAATAAAAAAAGAAATTTTGTACCGACATGTAAAAAAGGGAAACAATATTTAAATTTTTTTACTTTACAACACTACCGGATTTAGAACCAAACTGAATCTCATGCCATGATCACAAAAAAATATTAATAACTTTCCCCGAAATTGAGTCCCCAAAATTTTTTTTTATTTGTAAGACGCAATTAAACGTAACAGTTATTTAAGAAACGTAATTAAAAACGATTGAGAAGTTGTAAAAAAAAATTTTTTGTTTAAAAAATTTTTTATAATTTCAACGAAAAACGTTGGATTATATAACTGTATATTTTAAAAAACAAACCGAACAACTGAATAAGTATCAACAAAATTGTTTTTTTTGTAAAATCTGAAAAAATAAATTGTTAATATCGGGAAAATTATAATTTCACAAAACCAGCGAAACGGTTTTTATATACTCTAAATTAATAAACTATACTTTTTTTAAAAGTTTTTAAACAAAATAAGGGGCCCGTTTAAAAAATTTGGGCCAAAAAACGGCGGCGCTAAACTTTTGGAGGGGTTGTGTTTACATATGGGTTCCCAATTCCCTTAATTGAAACATGGATTAAAGGACATATGTCAAAAAATAAGATGATAATGTTATCAGATGCCTTTTTGGAATGGGGCATATCAGATAATGACCTAAATTTTAAAAATACCAAATTTTTTCCGGCTTTTGCGGGGGTTTGTATTCCCTCCCCCCATAGAAACCCTTTGGGCCGATATCAAGAAAAGGTAGCTAAAAAAACCAAACAAATTTGAAAAATTAATGGCGGTGGGGAAGGCGGGAAGGAATAAAAAAAACGTTTCAAACAAGCCATGGACGCTATGCCTCGGAGATGTGATTTTATTAAAAACCAGTTATTCAAAATATTTAAAGTTTTTTATTCGAAAATTTAAGCATTATAAGAAAATTTTAAACAGTCTGTTTCATAAAATACCATATTTTAGATGGAACTAGTTTTTATCGATCAATAAAATTTTTGTGTTTAATTTAAATATTAAGCTCAAGTTAATTAAAAAAATTGTTTTTTTTTGTGACCATTTTTTAAAGGGCAACTTACACCTGAACAAGTTTACTTATCATTCAACTTCCCCCGAAAATTACTTCTCTAAAAATGTGTTTTTCGCGCTATGCTCACTTTGGTCAAATAATTGACCTGCTGAGAATACTATTCGCAATACCATCATCCCTCTTTGGCCAGCAATCTTTTGGAAATTGGGGGAAAGACCCGCCCAGTGCGGAGGAAAAATAGCAAGGGGCTGAGAGTAACGAAACCCTGGAGTTCATTTGGCGGATTCGCAGCAACTGGACTGACGACGATTTTAGCGTACAAAAAAAAGCTGAAAAATAAGCCGCTCGACTAGGGGTATCCTTTCCCCAAAACCCAAAAACTTTCAAGAAGATCCGAGTTTTGAGCAAAAAATTTATTCAGCGATGAGGGCCACGTGTCAAATGGGGGGTAAAAAGCAAGATTTTGATTGGACGGAGCAACCCAAAAAATTCAAGAGCGCCATTTTTCCGAAAAGCAATGTTTGGGGAGGTTTGGTCCGGGGAAACATGGTCCCTATTTTCCAAAATGATGCCGGAAAAATTTAATCAAAGGCGACCGATATCCCCCATGATAACGTCTATTTGATGACTGAAAATTTGCTTTTGATCTTCGGGCTTTGCTTACCAGGGAAAACC
>NW_026094112.1:0-4367 GCF_024586455.1 Bactrocera neohumeralis | reverse complement strand
GGCCCCCATTTTCGGTCAATATGTGAGTCAAAAAAAAATAAGGGCGGTTTTTCTAACACATTTTTGGCAAAAAAAATTTAGGCTTGGTCGCCCCTTAAATAATATGGGATTTTCAAATCGTCCTTTCTCTACTATATAATTTTTTTAAAATTTTTTTTCCTGGATTATACAATACCATTAAATTTATAAAAAAGAATTCCATTTGTTCCAAAGTAAAAGGCCCTTTTAAAAAAAAAAAAAACAACAGAACAAAATTTTTTTTCGGCAAATTCAATTTTTTTTAAAATATTTTCTATTTTAATACAGCCTATTGCCGGTCCAAAATCATGTAAACAGTGAGCCGTTATATGACCGCTTATAAGTAACCCTTTTTGAATTCTGTTTCATAACGCTTTCAAAGGGGTAAATGTTTTTTCCAAAAAAAATACGGGACTTTTGGGAAAAATGTGTTTTTTGGTCAAAACGGTCATGACGATCTTTTGAAAAATTTTGGTCGTCATAATTTGGGGAACTAACCATACCCCTTTTTCAAACCCAAATTTGGGGAAATATAAATCGATTTTTTTGGAATGTTTAATTCCCATTTCCATCACGACCCTTTGAAAACTTAAACCATACTCGGGCCGGTATGGAAACCCCATAAACCCCGTTTATCAATTGAAACGTTTCGGTAAGTTTACGACCTTAAACCAAAAATTTCCCTTTCCCAATATTGGACATTTGACAATGTAAAAAAATGCAAGTTCTCATCGACAAAAGATGGCGCTACCGGGCGCTAGACCCAAAAAAAGTCCTGTTTTTTTGAATCATTTTTTTATTATGGTATTTTTTTTCAAAACTTTGAGGGGAGGGGTTTAATTTAAGTGTTAAAAGTTTTCTCAAAATAGATAATGAAAAAAATTAACCCCTTTTTTTTTCCCTTTTTAAAAAAAATTAAAAACAATTTTGGGTTTTAAAATATTTTAAAAAAACGTTTTTTACATATTTTTATACTCTTAAAATCTTATTCAAGATAATGTTTTTTCCCCATCGTATCTAAAAAAACAATCGAGATGGAAAAATGTTATTTTACACAAATTTTGAATGATCAGGATTTAGACAGTTAAATCCAAATTTTTCTATCACCGTCCCCTGTCCCTCTTTGAAAGCTTAAGATATTTAAAAAAAGAGATTTTCAAGTATTCCTTTTCAAAAAAGCAAGTAGTTTAAAAAATGGGCAACTTCCAAAACGACAAAGTGCTAGAACTTCCCAAATTAAAATACGAACTCAAAATTTTTCCCTTTTTTTTTTAAATTTGGGGGCACGCTTACGCGATTATAGCCGCGTTAAAAGCGCGCCAGTCGTTTTTCCTACGTGGCGAATTGGATATTCCGGGCTTTTCCTTCCCACCGGGCCCCAACGAAGTGGAGGGCTTCTCTTTTCTTTCCGCCGGGTCAGCGTCGAATACTTTCAGGGGTGGGTGTTTTTGTCCATTCGGACAATGACCCCAAAACGTAGCCCGCTTTTAATTCGAACTATTCAAAGTCTATAAATCCCCTACAGCTCATCGCCCCCCGAACGCGGAAATCTTTTACAGAACTTTTCTCTCGAAAACCCCAATACCTCATCGTTGTTGTCATCGTCCAACTTCTGCACCCTAGACAGGACGGGGGAAATTTTGAGGACTTATTGGTTTGGTTTTTTTTTCGTCCCCAAAACCCATTTGTTTGTTTTTCAGTCTGGAAAAGCAGAATAACGGGTGTTAGGTGATGATATCAATATCAGCTGTACACTCTTATAAAAAATTTCCCTGTTCTTAAATTTCAAAATTTTTTTCCCAAAAGGGGGTTGGGAAGGGTGCATAAAGGGGATCGCCTGTCAAAAACCTCGTTTGGATCGAACGGCTGGGAATTTTCCCCCGACCCTGACGGAGCTTTTGGTATTTTCAACGTCAGTTTACACAGCCGTATTATTTGCAGGGATTAAATTCAGCATCAAAAGCACTTTGAAATCGCAAAAGATGGGTGTTTTTTTCAAGATTTGGGAGGTGAAAAAAGTTGGTTGTTTTTTCCAAAATCGGGCCCATTGAAAAAAGGCCCAATCATTTTGTCAACGGTGGTTTTCTTTACACAAAGCTCGATAGAACCTTACCCCACGGGTAGTTCCCAAAGGGGGCCCTTTTTGTTTGGGGGCCCCCTTTCAATCGTTAGGCATGTTTTTCGTAATTTTTCAAAGTCGATGCGCCCATCGTTCCGCCGTGTTTGAATGCAGGGACGGAATCCCCCCCCGCCGTTTTGTGTTTTGACAGGAAATTGCCAGGAACATTTCGGGTGAGTCATAATTCTCCTCGTCTGATTGGAGAATCGGCCCCTTCTCCTGGTTTTTTGTTTCACTACCATTCAGCAGGGGCAGTGTTCCTCCATAATTTAAGTATGCTCGGATGGTCACTGATCACGTTTGGGGTTCTAGGTATGTCGGTCATGAAACCTTTGTAGCCCCGTTTTTCGGGAACAAACCCCTGGGCCAGCTTATAAAGCTCTTCCTACGCAGGGTCTCTTTCTTTTCTGTCTGAAATGGTCTCGCCTATTAAACCCGGTATTATCCCCCCGCATTTTGTGGTCGATCGTAACGTTCGAGGAAAACCCGTTTTCTCCCGCGACATGGCACTCCTCGTGTACCAGTTGCTTTTGCTTTTTCCTGAAACCAATGGTTTCGTTGCAGTTTCCCACCTGAAATGCCGCCCCACGTTTAGCCGAGTTGGTTGAGAAAGGGTCTCAGAAACGGAGTGAAACCCGGAAAAATCGTTCGGTTCTTTGTGGTTGCAGTTTCTCAACGTCGACCTTCCATGTGTTTGTTGACGTGCGCTTTTTCTGCACAGAGGGAGATGCAATTTTCCCAAAGGGGGTGGTCCAGTCGTGTTGACCTCAGGCCCCATCTAAAACACTGGGAAAGGTCTTCTTATCCCTTTTCTCAATCTGGTTGGGAGTTTTTTGATTCGGGGACAGCCAGGTTTCTGAAATTTTTTTATACGAATCAGTATAGAGATAACTATTTGGGGCCCCGGGGAAGTGATTACCCCATCCCTTGGAAGTTTTGTCCGGGGGGCAATTTCCCAAAAAACCCCAAAAAAACTTTTGCCTCCCTCGTTAATCCCCCGATTTTGACATCTCGGGGGGCTCAAGGCGCGCTCCAAAAGGGGCCCAAAAAACATCTTTTTCACACCTTCCCCGGGGGTGGGCAAACGCGAATGTTTAAGAACCCCAAATTCTTTGTTATTTAAAAAACTGAAAAGGTTCGGGGTTTTTCAACCCAATAACGGTTTTGAAAACTACTAAAAATTTATAAATAAATAACTGAAACATCAAACAGGAAAACTCTTTCCCCGATGATACATGTTAATTCAAAAAAGGGGTTTAAATTCCATTTCCCTTATAAAATATTAAAATTCAAAAATTTTCGCCGGGGAAATTTTCTGCATTTGACAATATTTGTTATCTCAATAAAATTCAAACGTTCTCTTGAACAGTGCATTTTTTAAAATTTAAAAAATTGGCGAAAACGCAGCCGCCATATAATTTTCAATTTTTAACACCCCCGTTCTCTCCATGTTAGGTGATTTATGGGCAATTTAAAGAAACCCGGGGAAAATCTTTATCGTGTAGAAGTTATTAGTAAAACAACCTCCATTACTATCTACAATTATTTTCTTTTTTTTAACAAACCTTATAAATATGTTTTATGTTTAAATTATACATCATTTCTTTCTTTTTTGTTAAAAATTAAGTACCTAATTTTTAATTAAAAATTCCCTTATAAATTTTAAAACGCATCCTTTATAACGTTTTTAATCATTATCTCATTTCTGAAGGGTTCGTGAATTTGTCCTTCCATTGTTAAAACAAGTAGGGGAAAAAAGTAAAAAAAATTTTGACCAAATATATTTTGGGTTTTTTCTCCAAATTTTATGTAGTTTTTTGGGTTTCTTGGTTTAGAATAACGTCAAAGCAAAAAAAACCCCTCAAAAAAAACTGAAGGTATGATTTTTACTCCCCCCTTTTATTGATTGCAATATTTGCGTTTTGGTTTTTTTTTTTCCTCATCTATTTTTTCCATTTCATTCGTTCATTTATCATTCAAACGCTGCACCCCCAGAAAGAAAAAAAAAGTGCCCGGGGGAATTTTGGGGATGGTAAAGGGGGGGGTTTAAACGCATATTAAGGGTTGCGAACCAGTTCCCGGGGACTAAGCTTAACAAATCGACGGGGCGAAGCAATTTAAAAAGAGGAAGCGATGTATTTTTTTTGTGTTCCTTTCTAAACTTTTAGAAGATGGGGAAAAACCCAAATACAAACATATCTATTTAAAGGACCCCTCGAAAATTCTAAAT
>NW_026094111.1:0-5794 GCF_024586455.1 Bactrocera neohumeralis | reverse complement strand
CACATCAAGAAATCCATATCAAGTTGTTTCAAATTATTAAATTCACCTATTAAAGTTGATTAACCCTTATCATCTTAATCAAGTTGACATAAGACCATAACGGCAGTGCATTTGGAAAAAATCCCATAATTTTACATTTAGGTATAAAACCGACTTTGTTGCATGTACACATTAAGAATTCCATATCAAGTTGTTTCAAATTATTAAATTCACATATTAAAGTTAATTAACCCTCATCATTTTACTCAAGTTGACATAAGACCATAACGGCAGTGCATTTGGAAAAAATTCCTTAATTTTACATTTAGGTATAAAACCGACTTTCTTGCATGTACACATTAAAAAATCCATATCAAGTTGTTTCAAATTATTAAATTCACACATTAAAGTTAATTAACCCTTATCATCTTACTCAAGTTGACATAAGACCATAACGGCAGTGCATTTGGAAAAAATTCCATAATTTTACATTTAGGTATAAAACCGACTTTCTTGCATGTACACATTTAAAAATCCATATCAAGTTGTTTCAAATTATTAAATTCTCTTATTTAAGTTAATTAACTTTCTTCATCTTACTTAAGTTGACATAAGTCCATAACGGCAGTGCATTTGGAAAAAATTCCATAATTTTACATTTAGGTATAAAACCGACTTTGTTGCATGTACACATTAAGAAATCCATATCAAGTTGTTTCAAATTATTAAATTCAGATATTAAAGTTAATTAACCCTTATCATCTTACTCAAGTTGACATAAGACCATAACGGCAGTGCATTTGGAAAAATTCCATAATTTTACATTTAGGTATAAAACCGACTTTCTTGCATGTACACATTTAGAAATCCATATCAAGTTGTTTCAAATTATTAAATTCACATATTAAAAATAATTAACCATCATCATTTTACTCAAGTTGACATAAGACCATAACGGCAGTGCATTTGGAAAAAATTCTATAATTTTAAATTTAGATATAAAACCGACTTTCTTGCATATACATATTTAGAATTCCATATAAAGTTGCTTCAAATTATTAAATTCACATATTAAAGTTAATTAACCCTTCTCTTCATACTCAAGTTGACACGAAGCCATAACGGCCGTGCATTTGGAAATATTCCAGAATTTTACATTTAGGTATAAAACCGACTTTCTTGCATGTACACATTTAGTATTCCATATCAAGTTGTTTCAAATTATTAAATTCACATATTAAAGTTAATTAATCTTCAAGTATGGAGGATGGAGTCATGTGTAGAAGTTCACGCAAGTGAGGAAAGTTCTCTGATCGCCATTCACTTGGGAGTGGCCAGAAACGATTCTTTTACACATGGCTCAAAAGCTCACTACTTCCGGTCTTTGACCAAGTATCCTCTGGGTAACGAAAGAACATCCGTTCGAAGGCGAGCTAAAGTGAGAAGGCGAAACATTCCCTACAAGGGTTGTGCGCTGGGTTTGGGACCCGCCACGTAAAAAACAAAAAAAGAGCTACAACCAGCCTCGGATGAGAGACCCCCCTTTTGATGACGACCATGGCAAACGAAATAAGGACTACGAATTGAGGGCATGCACCTGGAATGTCCGGTCCCTTAATTGGGAAGGTGCCGCTGCCCAGCTGGTTGATGTCCTCGTAAAGACAAAGGCTGACATCACCGCCGTCCAAGAAATGCGACGGGACAAGGACAGAGACGAGTAGGTCCTTGTGACATTTACTACAGTGGCCATATAAAGGAGCGCAAGTTTGGTGTAGGATTCGTGGTGGGAGAGAGACTCCGTCGCCGAGTACTATCATTCACTGCGGTGAATGAACGTCTAGCCACAATCCGCATCAAAGCGAGGTTCTTCAACATATCGCTGATTTGCGTCCACGCCCCGACGGAAGAGAAGGACGATGTGACCAAAGATGCCTTCTATGAGCGCTTGGAGCGCGCTTATGAGAGCTGCCCCCGCCACGATGTCAAAATCGTGCTTGGCGACTTTAACGCCAGGGTGGGCAAAGAAGGTATATTTGGCACTACGGTCGGTAAATTCAGCCTCCACGACGAAACATCCCCAAATGGGTTGAGGCTGATTGACTTCGCCGGGGCCCGAAATATGGTTATCTGTAGTACTAGATTCCAGCATAAGAAGATTCATCAAGCTACCTGGCTGTCTCCGGATCGAAAAACTACCAACCAGATCGATCATGTTGTGATAGACGGAAGACACGTCTCCAGTGTTTTAGATGTGCGTGCGCTCCGAGGTCCAAACATCGACTCGGACCACTATCTTGTTGCAGCTAAGATTCGCACCCGCCTCTGTGCAGCAAAAAACGCGCGCCACCAAACACAAGGAAGGTTCGACGTCGAGAAGCTGCAATCACAACAGACAGCCGAACGATTTTCTACTCGGCTTGCACTCCTGCTCTCTGAGAGCACTCGTCAACAACTCGGTATAAGGGAACTGTGGGACGGCATTTCAAACTCCTTACGTACAGCTGCAACCGAAACCATTGGTTTTCGGAAAGTGCAAAAGAACAGCTGGTACGACGAGGAGTGCCGTGTCGCAATTATTAGAGAAAACAGGCTGCCTACCTCGCAACGTTACGATCGACCACTACACGTGCGGGATGGGATAGATACCGAGAGTTAAAGAGGGAAGCGAGACGCATTTGTAGACAGAAGAAGAAAGAGGCTGAAATGCGTGAGTACGAAGAGCTTGATAAGCTGGCCGACAGGGGTAATGCTCGAAAATTCTACGAAAAAATGCGGCGGCTTACGGAAGGTTTCAAGACCGGAGCGTATTTCCTGTAGAACCCCCAAAGGTGATCTAGTCACTGATGCCCAAAGCATACTTAAATTATGGAGGGAACACTTCTCCAGCCTGCTGAATGGCAGTGAACGCACAACACCAGGAGAAGGAGATCCCGATTCCCCAATCGATGACGATGGAGTAGACGTTCCATTACCCGACCATGAAGAAGTTCGAATAGCAATTGCCCGCCTGAAGAGCCACAAAGCGGCAGGGGCCGACGGATTGCCGGCCGAGCTATTTAAACACGGCGGCGAAGAACTGATAAGGTGCATGCATCAGCTTCTTTGTAAAATATGGTCGGACGAAAGCATGCCCAACGATTGGAATTTAATTGTCCTATGCCCAATCCATAAAAAAGGAGACCCCACAATCTGCGCCAACTACCGTGGGATTAGCCTCCTCAACATCGCATATAAGGTTCTATCGAGCGTATTGTGTGAAAGATTAAAGCCCACCGTCAACAAACTGATTGGACCTTATCAGTGTGGCTTCAGACCTGGCAAATCAACAACCGACCAGATATTCACCATGCGCCAAATCTTGGAAAAGACCCGTGAAAGGAGAATCGACACACACCACCTCTTCGTCGATTTCAAAGCTGCTTTCGACAGCACGAAAAGGAGCTGCCTTTATGCCGCGATGTCTGAATTTGGTATCCCCGCAAAACTAATACGGCTGTGTAAACTGACGTTGAGTAACACCAAAAGCTCCGTCAGGATCGGGAAGGACCTCTCCGAGCCGTTCGATACCAAACGAGGTTTCAGACAAGGCGATTCCCTATCGTGCGACTTTTTCAACCTGCTTTTGGAGAAAATAGTTCGAGCCGCAGATCTAAATAGAGAAGGTACCATCTTCTATAAGAGTGTACAGCTGTTGGCGTATGCCGATGATATTGATATCATCGGCCTCAACACCCGCGCCGTTAGTTCTGCTTTCTCCAGGCTGGACAAGGAAGCCCAGAAAATGGGTCTGGCAGTGAACGAGGGCAAGACGAAGTATCTCCTGTCATCAAACAAACAGTCGTCGCATTCGCGACTTGGCACTCACGTCACTGTTGACAGTCATAATTTTGAAGTCGTAGATAATTTCGTCTATCTTGGAACCAGCGTAAACACCACCAACAATGTCAGCCTAGAAATCCAACGCAGGATAACTCTTGCCAACAGGTGCTACTTCGGACTGAGTAGGCAATTGAGAAGCAAAGTCCTTTCTCGACAAACAAAAACCAAACTCTATAAGTCACTCATAATTCCCGTCCTGCTGTATGGTGCAGAGTCTTGGACGATGTCAACAACGGATGAGTCGACGTTGCGAGTTTTCGAGAGAAAAGTTCTGCGAAAGATTTATGGTCCTTTGCGCGTTAGCCACTGCGAATACCGCATTCGATGGAACGATGAGCTGTACGAGATATACGACGACATCGACATAGTTCAGCGAATTAAAAGACAGCGGCTACGCTGGCTAGGTCATGTTGTCCGGATGGACGAAAACACTCCAGCTCGGAAAATATTCGACGCAGTACCCGCCGGGGGAAGCAGAGGAAGAGGAAGACCTCCACTCCGTTGGAAGGACCAAGTGGAGAAGGACCTGGCTTCGCTTGGAATATCCAATTGGCGCCACGTAGCGAGAAGAAGAAACGACTGGCGCGCTGTTGTTAACTCGGCTATAATCGCTTAAGCGGTTTCTACGCCAATTAAGAAGAGAACCCTTATTATCTTGCTCAAGTTGACATAATACCATAACGGCAGTGCATTTGGAAAAAATTCCATAATTTTACATTTAAGTATAAAACCGACTTTCTAGCATGTACACATTTAAAAATCCATATCAAGTTGTTTCAAATTATTAAATTCACATGTTAAAGTTAATTAATCTTCTTCATCTTACTGAAGTTTGCATAAAGCCCAAACGACACTGCATTTGGAAAAATTCCACAATTTTACATTTAGGTATAAAACCGACTTTCTTGCATGAACACATTTGGAAATCTATATCAAGTTGCTTCAAATTATTAAATTCACATAATAAAGTTAATTAAGTTTCTTCATCTTACTAAGTTGGCATAAGACCATAACGGCAGTGCATTTGGAAAAAATTCCATAACTTTACATTTAGGTATAAAACCCTTTTCTTGCATGTACACATCTAAAAATCCATATCAAGTTGCTTCAAATCATTAGCTTCATATATTAAAGTTAATTAACCCTTATCATCTTACTCAAGTTGACATAAGACTATAACGGTAGAGCATTTGGAAAAAGTTCCTTAATTTTACATTTAGCTATAAGACCGACTTTCTTGCATGTACACAATTAGTATTCCATATCAAGTTGTTTCAAATTATTAAATTCACATATTAAAGTTAATTAACCCTTATCATCTTACTCAAGTTGACATAAGACCATAACGGCAGTGCATTTGGAAAAAATTCCATAATTTTACATTTAAGTATAAAACCGACTTTCTAGCATGTACACATTTAAAAATCCATATCAAAGTTGTTTCAAATCATTAGCTTCACATATTAAAATTAATTAACCTTCTCTATCTTACAGAAGTTGGCATAAGACCATAACGGCAGTGCATTTGGAAAAAATGCCTTAATTTTACATTTAGGTATAAAACCGACTTTCTTGCATGTACACATTTGGAAATCCATATCAAGTTGCTTCAAATTATTAAATTCACATATTAAAATTAATTAACCCTTATCCTCTTACTCAAGTTGACATAAGACCATAACGGCATTGCATTTGGAAAAAATTCCATAATTTTACACTTAGGTATAAAACCGACTTTCTTGCTCACGCACACATTTAGAAATCCACTCCAAGTTGCTTCAAATCATTAGCTTCACATATTAAAGTTAATTAACCTTCATCATTTTACTCAAGTTGACATAAGACCATAACGGCAGTGCATTTGGAAAAAATTCCATATTTTACATTTAGGTATAAAACCGACTTTCTTGCATGTGCACATTTAGAAATCCATATG
>NW_026094110.1:0-4718 GCF_024586455.1 Bactrocera neohumeralis | reverse complement strand
TTTAATAAATTAAACCCTTTCTTCTTTCCCAAATTTGAATAAAGCCATAAGGCAGTGATTTAAGAACCCAAACAACTTAATTCAGGTATAAAGTGATTTTCTTGTATAAAAGCAGTCGAATTGAGTTGTTCAAACTTTAAACAAGATTTTTAAGTTAATTAGCCTTTTTCATTTTGATGAAGTATTCAAATCTTATGTTCGTTAAAAAATCTTTTCTTGTATATACACCAGTGGGGGATTGAGTTGCCTTAAATGATTACTTCCCTTTTAAGAATTTAACCTTCTTCACTTGATAAGATGACGTAACCATAAGGCAAAGATTTAAAACCAATTTTCAGGTAAAAGTCATTTTCTTTATATACTTTAATGATATTAAGTTGTTTAAATCATTAGGTTCAAAATTTGTTGATAACCTTCTTCATCTTACCGCAGTTGACATAAAGCCAAACCATGATTTGGGGAATCCGACAATTTTATATTCAGGTATAAAGTCGATTTTCTTGTATATAACACTTAGAGTCGACATTGAGTTGTTAAACTTTAAATATGAATTTAATTTTAACCTTCTTCATCTTGATGACGTTGACGAAACCCATGGCGGGGGAAAAAAGAATTGACAACTTATTTCGGGTTAAAAATTTTTTTTGTAAAACATTTTAGGGGGGTATTGAGAGTTCAAACTTTAACATCAAACTTTTGTTAATTTACCCTTTCTTCATTTAAATTACATAAAATAACCAGTGTTTTGGAAGAATTAAAAATCTTATTTTCAGGATAAATGATTTTTTTTAAACACATTTAGCAGTGAATTATTTTCAAACTGATAAATTTTAATTAATTAACCTTCTTCATTTACCAGTTAATAAGTTAAACCATTTTGGGAAGAATCGACAATCTTATATTCGGGTTAAGTCCATTCTTTTGTTTTTAAAATTTACCATGATCTTGACCCTTTTTCCATTGGTTCATATTTGTCAACTAACCTTCTTCACCCAATTAAAAAGCCTTGGGCATGCATTTAAACTGAAATCTTATTTCAGGTTTCGATTTTTTGATTCCCCCCCTTAGCAGCGATATTGAGTTCCCTTTAAATAAAGGTTCAAAATTTAAGTTAGAACCCTTCCTCCCCGAAGTTAATTAAAGTAAGGGCAGGTTTTTAAAAATTTCGACAAGTTTTCAGTTATGGTGGTTTTTTTGACAACCCTTCAGGGTCGGTATTGAGTTGTTAAAATCTTTAAAATAAACTTTTTATTAATTAACCTTCTTCATTTTAAATTAATAAACCCTAACGGAGGATTTAAAATTAGAAATCTTATGTTCGGGTATAAAACGTTTTTTGTATAGCCATATAGCAGTCGAACGAGTTGTTGAATTTTTAAATAAAAATTTTTAATTAATTAGCTTCCTTCATTTTCCCGAATTTACAAAAGCCAAAGGCGTGTTTTTGGAAGAATTAGACAATGTTAGTTCGGAAAAGCGATTTCGTAACCATTTAGCAGTCGATTTTGTTGCTTTAAATCTTTGGGTTCAAAAAAAGTTAGTTAACCTTCTTCATCTTATCGAAGTTAAATGCCAAAACCCAGTGCATTTAAGAATCCACAATTTTATATTCAGGTAAAAAGTGTTTTTTCTTTTAACCATTTAGAGCGACATTGAGTTGCTTAAAATCATTAAACAAAATTTTAAAATTTAGACTTCTTATTTTGAAGTTGACATAGACAGGCAGGTTTTTTTTGGGAAAAATTTGGAAATTTTTTGGTTTTAAGTGTTTTTTTGTATATACACATTTAGAGTCGATACTGAGTTGTTTTTTAAATCAAGGCATCAAATTTTTAAAGTTAATTAACCTTCTTCCCCTTTAAAAAAAGTTTAAAAAAACCATAACCCAGTGCTTTTGGGAAAATTTGGGTTTAATTTTTATTCAGGTATAAAGTCGTTTCCCTCTTTATTTACAAAACCCCCAGTTGATATTAAAAACCCCTTTTTAAACCAAAAAATTTAAATTTTTGTTAATTAACCTTTTTTTCCCATTTAAAGTTAAATTTCCCTTACGGCGGGCTTTTGGGAAAACTAAATTTTCTTAGCCAGGATAAAGTTCGTTTTCTTGAAAAACAATTTACATTGAAAATGGAGTTTTTTAAACCATAAATTTAACATATTTAATTAAATTTTAACCCTTTCTTCACCCTTTTCCCTTGAAGTTGAAAAAAAGTTCCAATCTTTGGGAAGGGAACCGAAAACCCATATTCAGGTAAAAAAACATTTTCTTAAATCAACATTTAGCCGTCGATATTGAGTTGTTTTTAAAATCGAAGCATAAAATTATTTTTAATTAGCACCCTTTCATCTTACCGAAGTTGAAAAAAGGGCCTTAAGGGGGAAAGGTTTTTGGGAAAAATGTATAAATTTTAATCAGGTATAAAGGGTTTTTTTTAATACACATTTGGGAAATTTTCCATATTGAGTTGTTTTAATTTTAAATTTTTTTAAATTTTTAAGTTTTTTAAACCCTTCTTCTTCTTCCCCCCAAACTTTTTAAACCCATAAAAAAAAAGTTTTTTAAAGAATCCGAAAATTTTAATATTCAGGTTTGGCTCTTTTTTTTCTTATTCCCAACTTAGATTTTAAATTTTGGGGTTGCTTAAAAACCCTTAAATCAGATATTTAAGTTAGTTAGACTTTTCATCTTATCGAAGGAAAGACCCTTTAAACGGCAGGTTTTTGGGAAAAATTTGGGATAACCTTTTTCGGTTTTTAAAAGGAGATTTTCTTTGAATTAAAATTTAGAAAGTCGAATTGGGGTTTTTTTGGCTTTTTAAAAACCTTTTTTTAAAAGGATGGGAAACTTTTGGAAAATTGGGAAACCCTTTTTCTTTCATTTTTTTTCCATTTCCTTTTGTTTGGGGCCTTAAAACCAAATTTTAACTTTTGGCCCTTACTTTTTGGGAAAAACCTTGGGTTTTTGTCTGAAGTCTTTGTTAGGTTTGTCGATTTTTTTTAAATACACATTTAGAGTCGATAATGATTTTTTTTTAAAATCAAAATTTTTAACATTTTTAAATTAAATTTCCCTTATTTTTTTCCCAAGTTAATAAAGCCAAAGGGCGGGGAATTCAAAGAATTGAAACCCATATTAAAGGTTTAAAATCGATTTTCTTGTATATACACTTTTGCAGTCGATTTAGTTCCCAAATCTAAGAAAATATTTAAGAATTATTTCCCTTTTTCATCTTCCCGAAGTTGACATAAAGCCTTAACCAGTTTTTTTGGGAAAAAGGTATAATCTTACTGGGTATAAACATTTTTTTGGTATATACACATTTAGCGGTCGATATTGAGGGTTGGGGGGGATCCAAATTTTAACATTTTTAAATTAATTTAAACCCTTTTGTCTTACCGAATTTGAATAAAGGCCAAAGGGAAAAAAGTTTTTGGGAAAGAACCAACCCCTTATATTCGGGGAAAAGTTTTTTTTTCCTGTATACACACACTAAGCATTTTGACATTTAAGGTTGTTTCAATCATTAACATGAGATTTTTTAAGAATTAGCCTTTTTCCTTTTTTGATAAAGTATTGGAAACCCCTTTTTTCCAAGGAAAAATTTTTTCGTATTTTCCCCTTTTAAGGGTAGGGATTGAGTTGCCTTAAAAATTTAGCTTCACCATTTAAGAAATTTAAACCCCTTTTTTCATTTTGAAAAGTTGAGGGGTTGCCAAACGGAAAAGATTTAAAGAATTGAAATTTTTTTTCGGTATAAAGTCGATTTTCGAAAGCAAATTTAGCAGTCGATATTAAGGGTTTTAAACCATTGGGGGTTCCCAAACTTTTTGTTAGAAAACCCTTCCTTCATTTTCCCCCAAAGTTGAAAAAAGGCCATAAAAAGTGAATTTAAAGAACCCCGAAATTTTAATTCGGGTAAAAAAGCCCGATTTTCTTGAATTTTAAAACTTAGCAGCAAATTTTAGTTGTTTCAAATCTTAATATTCAGTTTTTAATTTAAATTTAACCTTTTCACTGATTTTGACGAAAGCCCAAACGGCGGTGTTTTTTTGGGAAGAATTTGAAACCTTTTTTTCGGGAAAAGTTTTTTTTTGGTAAAAATCCCAAATTAGCTTTCGACATTGAGGCTTAAAAATCATTAAACGATTTTTAAAGGGAATTTTAATTTTCATCTTGATGACGGAGTAAAGCCAAAACCGGTGTTTTAAAAATTTAAATTTAATTCGGTTAAAGTTTTTTTTTCTTTAAAACACCTTCAGGGGGCGGTTTTTAAAAAAAGCTTCAAATCTTTAAACCATCAAAATTTGTTAATTATCCTTTTCATTTTTCCCGGTTGACAAAGCCAAAGGAAAGTGAAATTTAAAAACCCCGACAATCTTATTTTTGGGGGTTGAAGGGTTCCATTCTCTTTTATTTAAAAACCAGCGATTTTGAGTTCCCTTTAAGTCATTAGTTTCCATTTTTGTCAATTTAACCCTTTCCCATCTTACCGAAGTTGAAAAAACCCAAATTACGGAGTTTTTTGGGAAACCCTCGCCAATTTTAAGCCGGGTATAAAGTCGATTTTTTTTGGTAATACACCCTTAGCGCCTATTGAGTTCCTTAAACCAAAAGGGTTCAAAATTTAAATTTAAATTAAACCTTCCCTTCCTTTTTCCCGAAAGTTGAAAAATTAAAAATAAGGCAGTGCTTTTGGAAAAATTCGAAACAATATTCG
>NW_026094109.1:0-5863 GCF_024586455.1 Bactrocera neohumeralis | reverse complement strand
ATAAATAAATAATGTAAAATATGCCAGCAAGACCAAATTGAAGATTTACAAAACGAAAAATTGTATTAAAAATTTGATAGGAAACAAACCTTATGATTGTATTATTACAAATACTGAGCATGTGCGAAACATTGAAGACCTAAAAGCAGGATTAATTTACTAAATAACTTTCAAGGAAATTTAACTATAAGTAATAATGTAACGAGACATTTAAATGAATCATTTTAGTAAAATTTTTTTAATGAAACAATAAAAATTAACAATTTAAACTTTACTGCCTTAGAAGCCCACAGCCTGAGACCATTGCCAGCCTTAATCCATAATTCAAATTCTCGATCCGAGTACGAAGAAGTACTTATCTCTAAAGTTCATGAGAGAGCTTAATATTAAAAATATAAAAAAAAAAAATAGCTCTCTAAATTTACTGGTCAAGTCTAGTATGCTAACTCATTTCGGTATTTTGTCTTGTTATAATCATAATTATAGCTTTTAAAATTCGGACATGAAAATGGCCAAATCACCGCCGTATACTTGGCGAATAAATTGATCATTTCCATAAATTAATGTATAGAACAATCGGGAATTAATTTGTGAAATTTCGGGAAAGCCTTTTTATAATTTGGGAACGAACACTTAATTAAGAATCATTAAAAACATATTCAACCATATACTTGGCGAATTTTTGAGGGAATTGCGAAGTTTAAATTGCAACAGACGTAAAATCATTTCGGAATTATCAGGAAATATTTTTTTAATTTGGGAAAGCGATGTTATAACAGTAATTATGTATTTGAAAATCTGACACTGGGTCACGTGATGGACTCAACACTCCTCTCGCTCTGATGAGTATTATACCATATGATAAAATGCACACAGGTTAGAGTTTACAATCATTTAATGTAATTTAATGTGTTCACAACCATTAATATTGCTGTTATTAAATTCTTATAAAAAATTATAAATTATGTATGTGGACGACGAATGTATGTAGGTGCCCGGAGGGGGTGGATGTAGGCATCACACCGGACCGATGAGGATCGCAGTAGGATTTACGTAGCGCCGCGTATGATCGAAAAAACCTTTATAAAAAGGAACGAAGGTAGCTGACGAATGTTTAGGACGAATTGTGTGACGGAAGGTGTCGATACGGCGCAGTGTAAACGAATGTGTCAGCTTCCCCCGTTGTCCATTTCTTTTGTTGGTTGGTTGGTATAGGTGTGGTGAGTTATTGGTTTTGCGTTGCAGTAGCATTCTGTGGTGAATTGCGCTGTTTTTACGGGTAGATGCGCAGTTTTACCGGGTAGAGGGGGGTGGATGCTTAACTCATTTAAACACACCAGTTAGCAATTAATTCTATTGCGCACACTACATTAAGGCTAAATCATTTGAGTCCCGAAGATAACGAAAAATTAAACAACTCTTTTAACTCTTGCCCAACATTATTTGCTGAACCATTTAAAAATGAACATATGTCACGAAGGACATAATGGACTAAAAAGCGATAGGTCAATATATTCCAAAACTTACCTTGTATCCAATGCCTTTAAAAGATATAAACAAAAAAATTGAGGAATTATTTAAAGATGACATTATTCGACCATCGAAATCTCCCTACAATTCTCCGGTATGGGTCGTACCGAAGAAAGAAGACGCCTCAGGATTGAAAAAATTCCGTATGGTAATCGACTATCGCAAATTGAACGAGGATACCATAGCAGATAAATGTCCCATTCCAGATATTACCACTATTCTAACTAATCTAGGATCAAACAAATATTTTTCTACAATTGACCTTAAGAGTGGATTCCATCAGATTGCTCTTAACGAAGCAGATATTGAGAAGACCGCCTTCCATTGCCAATGGGTAATTCGGCGTTCGGTGCTACGTTTATGTCGACGACACAATTATCTTTAGCAAAATAAAGAAGATATCATTATAGAAGTCTTATAATTATAATATTTGACACTCTCGAAAAGCGCATTCAAGGTCAGTTCGATAAATGTGAATTTATCAAAAGGAAATCAAATTCCTCGGTATAATAGTTGGCCAAAAATGGAACTCGCACTACATAAAAAAGATAGAAGCTATTATAAACTGCCCAAAACTGTCCATGACCGGACCTGAAAATTTTCTTGACATTAGACGATGTTATACTTCACTATCCAGATTTCGAAAGCTTTTGAGCTTACCAAGGATGCTTCAAATTACGCTTTAGGAGCCGTACTCTCCCAAGACGGTAGGCAATATCCTTTCTGATAAGAACTCTAAGCAGAGCAGAGGAACTTTTACCGCAATAATTTGGGCTCAACATCCCTGAAATGCTTTCTATACGGATCTACAAAGGGTGGTAGAAATACCCATTAACGTCTTCAAAACCAAAAGAAGATCCCAAAATTCATACAAATTGAAATAGTTTTCCCCATGTACCACAGGCACCTAATAACTGAAAACAACGTACAATGCAGAAACGCTAAAATCGTTTTTAAATTAATATCTTAATCCATCGGTAATCAATGGTATAAAAACAACAGAACCCATTATGCTAAAAATCCAATCAATCTACCCTCTACATTTCTGCAAATGCTAAAATTCATTTCACACAAATAGTAGTCGAAGATATTAATAATGAGGCCCAAGATAAAATAATAATCGAGGAACCTAATCGTGCTCACAGAAATGAAACAGAAAATAGCTACAGATTTTGGAAAATTATTATTTCCTCTATGTCGAAAAAAATCACAAAATTATGCAAAGTTTGTAAAGTTTGTAAAGGAAATAAATATGATCGTCACCCAAACAATGCAAAATTAGAGCTACACCTTTACCAGAATATCCAGGTCATACTATTCACATAGACCTTTTCTCAACAGACAAGCATAAAGTACTGACTTCTATCCATTCAACAATATCAGAAATTATGAGATGCTTAAAACAGAACACCCTGATAAAATTTCGACGAATTAATGGAATGGTCTGTAAACGAATACAACCATTCTGTTCACTCTGTTACAGAAAAAAACCCATTGACATATTCTTCGGTAGACCTACCCCAAATGCCACTAGTAGAGAAGAAACTATGAAGAAGGTTCTAGAAAAATCAAAAGAGATACAGAAAAAGGACCTGCAATATCATAACAAACATAGAAAGGAAACTATTGACTATAGAACAGGAGACAAAATGTTTGTTAAACAGAATAAAAGATTAGGAACAAAACTTTCAAAAAGGTACAAAGAGGAAATAGTTAAGGAAAACAGACATAAAACAAAATAGTCCACAAGGATCGAATAAGAAACTAATATAATCATATCTCCTTTTAGATCACTAATTTCCGTAACCCTTCACATCATTGCTATGCTTCGGTTGAAGTTAGTACTGATTACTCTCTAATCCGGAAATCGTTACCATCGAAAATGGCATCGGGAAAGTGCAGTCTGAACTTACAGGATCCTTCATTTCATCAATCTTACCGAATACTCCATAATTCTAGATGACATAAATACCCAATTCACAAAAATAGAAATTAAAATAACTAATATTACTATCAACAATATAACATCAAATATAAAGTAAACAGATCATTCAATTTTATAGGAAATGGATTGCGGTAAATCCCGACCATGTTGACCTTTGTAGCGATCAATAGTGAATTCAAGAAATCATAGAAAACAATAATCAATCAACAGCTAGTAATTAATGAAACGTTTTTGAAAAAATTAAAAATATTACTCAAGTAAGCAACAGCGTATTAAAAACACTACAAAATAGCAATGAATTTCGAACATCACTAATAATACTTCAGTATAAATTTAAAATTGAAATAATAAAAGAAGAAATTGAAAACATTAAACAGAGCAATACATCTTCCCAAAGCAAACATAATAAACAGTTTCATAATATCGAATGAAGAGGCTCACAAGATAAATTACATATTTATTGAAGAAAACATTCCAATTGATTCTTTAGAAAAATCATTAAACTTTGAAACATTCAAATCGCTATGAAACAAATTTTACTAATTTTTGTAATAAAAAGTACTAAAAACAAGCAATGAAATCTGTAATTGCATTTTAATAAAAACCAATAAGCAAAAATGGAACAATTTTGAAAACGTTTTGAAATGCAAAAATTTGAAAACGTTTTGAAATGTAATGAAGATTACTATGCTAGTTTTTGAAAAAATTAAAAATATTACTCAAGAAAATGATTGTATAAATTTAAAAAAAATAATGTAAAAATATCTTCCCAAAGCCATACAACAGCAAGACCAAATTGAAGAAAACATTTATTCTTTAGAAAATCAAAACTTTGCAAAATTGTATTAAAAATTTGATAGGAAACAAACCTTATGATTGTGTTATTATAAATACTGAGCATGTAAGAAACATTGAATAACTAAAAGTCGGATTAATTTTACTAAATAACTTTCAAGGAAATTTAACTATAAGTAATAATGTAACGAGACATTTAAATGGCTGATTTTTAGTAAAATTTTTTAATGAAATAATAAAAATTAACAATTTAAACTTTACTGCCTTAGAAGCCCACAGCCTGAGACCATTGCCAGCGTTAATCCATAATTCAAATTCTCGATCCGAGTACGAAGAAGTACTATTTTTAAAGTTTATGAGAGAGCTTAATATTAAAAATATAAAAAAATTAGCTCTTTAAATTTTTTAGTCAAGTCTAGTATGCTAACTCATTTCGGTGTTTTGGTCTTTGTTATAATCATAATTATAGCTTTTAAAATTCGGACATGAAAATGGTTAAAATCACCGCCGTATACTTCGAATAAATTGATCATTTCCATAAATTAATGTATAGAACAATCGGGAATTAATTTGTGAAATTTCGGGAAAGCCTTTTTATAATTTGGGAACGAACAGTTAATTAAGAATCATTAAAAACATATTCAACCGTATACTTGGCGAATTTTTGAGGGAATGGCGAAATTTAAATTGCAACAGACATAAAATCATTTGGGAATTACCAGGAAATATTTTTTTTAATTTGGGAAAGCGATGTTATAACAGTAATTATGTATTTAAAAATCTGACATTGGGTCACGTGAAGGACTCATCTCTCCTCTCGCTCTAATGAGTAGTGGGGGTATCCAAAGAGGATTTAGGTTATGGAATTTTTTTATTGATAGAATGGCAAATTGACCTTTAGATAGGGAATCTTGGGTTGATTCAGAGAGATGAAACAGTCTTCAAATTTCTTTACAAAAATGAGATGTTTCATCAGATTTATCTTCAAAAGGAACCATTGCACTAGAATTTATTGGAAAAATTTCTCTTGTGCCGATGCTTGAGTTTGTGAATCTGCTAAATGTCTCATCTTCTTTGGTTCACAACAGAGTTGTCGAAAATACTCCATCGTTCTGAGTTTCTTAGATTGCACTTAGATTGGACACAATAGAATGTGTCCATCTATTACACGAGTATTTCACCTGCAATACTAACGTCTTCATTTCAAATTTTTAATGAAAAATTATTCACAAAATTATCCAGACTACTTATTAATTTTTTCCATGATGCGAAAAGAACAGTGACATTCATAAAAGTTATTGCAATTATTGAAACATGTTTCTAGTTGAGTATTGAAACCATTAAACAATTCTGAAGGAATTTACGTATGAAAAGTTGAATAGAAAAGCCTAACAATTTCATGAAGAATTTCTCTTGGAATTATATTAGGCATCTTATAAGAATTCTATAGAAAAATTCTATTCGATGTTTGTATTCTTATTTTTTAAATTTTAAATTTTTAAAAAATAAATTGTCTAACTCTTTTGCTATATTTTTTTGTTTTTCAAAAAAATCGGGGAAAAAAAAAATTTAGAAAAAATTTTTGCCCAAAAA
>NW_026094108.1:0-19404 GCF_024586455.1 Bactrocera neohumeralis | reverse complement strand
TATCGTAGTCCTTATTTCGTTTGCCATGGCCTTCATCAAAAGGGGGGTCTCACATCCGAGGCTTGTTGTTCCTTTTCTTAAAACTCTACAAATTTTAAACTTAAATTTTTTTATTTTTCTTTATTAATCAACATTTTTTACAGAATTACAAATATGTATGTACATATGTTCCATAAAAAAATTATTATTGTCTGAAAAAACATCAAAATATATTAAATACAAATAGAATTGACTCTGAAAGAAATATTGTTTATATAAAAATCATAATAATATCTGAAGGAAAAGAATAATATTATCTGATTATTTAAAATATAAAACAACCATTTGTTTTCACATATTATATTGGATTGTGCATGCCGCCTTAAACGTATAAAATACATACTTATGTACATATGTAATTATTTTTGCGTATTATATTGGACTGCGCAATCCAAAATCAAACGACTTACACTTATTTTCACGTACTTACTTAACAATTTATATTTTCTGCTTCTGATGATATTGCAGCTGCTGCTATTTACAATTCTGTTCTGATTTCCAATGCTATAAAAACAAATTAATTTTTAATTATTTGCAAATTATTCAAAAAAATCACATAAATGAATGACATGCATCTTTCAATTGTTTTTTTCTTACCCTTTTTGGGGTTGGTGTTATTGCATAGAGAAAAATTGTGTAGTTGTATTGAAATATTTGAGAAAAGTGGTCAGCCGTGGCTGGGAGGAAAGTAGTTTGTTTTTTCTAATTGTAGGTAATGTGTGTATGTTTTAACGGGGAAATCGAGTCAATAGGAAACGCAAAAGCTAATACAAATGTATGTGTGCAGAGAACGTAAAACTATAGCAGAGGACGTTTATAATAGAGAAGGTTCACGGCGCGAAGAATGTAAAAATATTTTTGGCTAACTCGGTCGAGATGGACGAGTTTCACCACTGCCAGCTCGGCAGCAGAAATTTTAACATTTTCCCTTGAACAGAGCTGAGCGTGGAATAAAAATTATGCTCAAAACTAACAGACGTATGTTCGCTCGTTTGCTTATATTTTTATACGTTTATATGCAAACATGTGTATTCGTTTGAATTCTTTTTGTGCATATTAATTAATACAGGTGCAATTGAATACATTTAAATTAAATTACTTTTTCAGAGCAATATTCGTAGTTAATGTAAAAGAAAACCTATTTTTTAATTATTTTTTGTATTAGATATATTCATACCTACACATTTATATAACAAACTATCATAATATTATTTAAAAAATTAAATATATTACAATAGTGATAAATGAACATTAATCTTATATTTTATCATTCAAAACTTACATATATTCACATGTGTCATGACCATATGTATTTATGTTCCCTTTCGCGAATTCCAAATATTGTTTTACAAAAACAACAATCGTTTCAAGTAGCATCAGTAGCGTCACAAGACAGTAGGCAAGCAGCCAAACAGCTTATGCCCAAATTTGTAGAAAAATACACAACAATAACTTTTTCATTCATGAACGCAAGCTCACTTTCAACAGGCAAACTCGCTTCATTCATAAAAGCAAACACCATTACATCTCCCCGAGCATGCCTTCGCCTACAAGCGTCTTTTCGCGACGATGGCAAAAGCTAAAAATCGTAAATTGAACAACTTTCTGATGAAACATCAGAACGAAGTGAGAAAAGTGGCAACATAGCTGTTGTCGATTTATAATATCTGTCAATTCTAAAATATTTTTCCGTGTTTGCAAAAATCTCTGTTTTCTTTATGTAAGTGAGCAAAGTGCTCACGAAGTCCGGAAAAGTCAAAATTCCTTCTAAAACAATGATGTACATGTATGTATGGTATTTAAGTAATACAATTACCTACAGACAACTAGCCGTATTGTTTGGTGTAACGAAGTCCACAGCATTGGCGGTTGTTCGTCGGGTGGGTTATCTCAATAAGCCATGAGTTTGTTAAGTGGCCAACTGGAGATACGTTGGAAGAAACAACTCGCAAGTTTTTACAAAGGAAACCAATACCAGGTGTTATTGGTGCTGTTGATTGTACCCACATAACAATTAATGCATCAATAAAAGACAAACATATGCTATATATTTTGATCGTAAACGTAATTATAGTGTTGTTCTGCAGTCCATTGTCGATGCTGATAAAAAATTTATTGATATTTATTCTGGTGAACCCGGATCATATCATGACTCTGGAGTGCTAAAAAGGTCAGCATTTTATAGAAAAGCGGAAAGTAATATGGAAAGTTTATTTCCAAATTCTACTTTTATTCTCAGGGACTCGGCATACCCTTGCAGGAACTACCTCATATCGGTGTTTAAAGATTATGGTTCGTTAACGCTTAATCAAATCAGATTTAACAAAACACATTCTTCAGCAAGAATAGTTGTTGAAAATGCATTTGGAGCAGAACCTTTCCGAAGGCTAAATTTCGAATTTAGCTGCATGCGAGAGATACAATTATTGACCCTCAAATTGGTAGTGCCGAACCGAAGCCAGAACCTGCTAATGAGCTGGCGAGAGAAGCAGGTGGAGATCGTCGGAATCAGTTGCTCACCATTTTAACATGACGAAACGAATAAATGTTTTAAAATGCAGTTTTAGAAAAACATTTTTCTAGTGCATATGTTTGTATATATAAGTTCGAGTACATATACAGTGGCTCAAACTCAAATAATAAAATTGTTTATAATTTTACAACATGTATGTTTATTTGTGTTTTATATAAACACGTACATATACTTAAGTACGTATGCATTTTTTCAAGATATGTACATATGAATAAAATGTACATTTTATGATAAGCTTGGTTATAAAATCAATTAATTTTGCTATCTTTTATTCATAATATACTGCTGTAGAAGTTTTAGTTTTTCTTCCTCTATTTTTGGTTTTTTTTTTTGTTCGATTTCCATCTGGAGATCTCGTTTTTCCAGCAAATCCTGCGTCTTACTTTGTATATTCGTACTTCGTTTTTTCTTCTGCACTTTGTCTTTTGAGCTCGATTATTTGTTCAAAATATCGTTCTCTAGCGCTTTTCCGATAACGGGAATATGGAGTAGCTTTTGCTGTGTTCGGCTCTTGTGGATACATTTCAGTTGGTGTGCCCTACTACTGCTACGATTTACAACAGATCGGCTCTGCCTAGAGGTTCTTGACATATCATAGAGCATTGCTTGAAATCAGTCGACTCTTTTAAAAACTGATTTACTGTTTAAAAATATAAAAAAGCGAATTCAATATAAGCAATAAGTAATGAAAATTAAATTAGAACTAACCAGTTGACTCAATCAATGGCTCTAGAGGATCTGTTCCAATGTTTATGGTGTGGTTGTTGGACACTAACCAACTTTCGCCAAAAGTTTCATCCATTTCCGACATGTATTGTATTGTGCACGGATAAGTTAGTTTGCTTCTCATTATCTTTCGCTGTTTTATACGCCTTCACATTATCGTATTTTTGCTACAAGAGCAGCCGCATTCACCGTTGTATCCTGTGAAAACAAATGTAATAAATATTTATACATTAACCTGAAAATATTCTTACCGTAAATCCTTGAAATTTCATGTGCTCCAAGACGTTTTCATAGGCGAACTTTTTCTAGCGCTAGTTAACAAACTGTCGTTTGTTGTGCGTAAAAGAAATCATATTTATTTGGGCGTACACTTATTTTTGTGTTGCCTTTTTTATTCATAATTTTTACTGATTTTTCATAATCTTACTTCTATTTATACTAGCTAGTATGTTTACTTATTACTAGTTGATACTTTGTTAGATGCAGATTATATTATTTGTTTAGGTTTGTTTACAGATATGTATATTGTTTGTTTAGATACATTTGGTTTGTTGTATTGATAGTGCATTTACAATGCTTGCCTACTTGCTGATGAGATAGTTTGGTGCAGTTTACATTTTCGCACATGCAATTTGTTTGTTACATTTATGATGCTAGGCGAGACTATTGTTATTGTTTGTTTAGGTTACCAGTTGATAATTTATGTATTCGGTACAAAAATGTGATAAGTAACACATGTTCCTTAACTCGCTCATGCAGGAACTCATCCTTCCTCTTGTTGTAGCACTTCAGGAATAGGAGTGTCTCGGCCTTTGTCCAAACTTTTCTTTTGCTGTATATAAACAAAATAAATAATTATTTAGTTTGTGAAAAGTATGTTTACAAATTTAAAAATTCAAATTTACCTTTTCTCCATGTCAAACATTTCGTCGCAATAAATTGAATATCAGCTGATTGTTATTGCCCGCGTTGCCAACGTAATGTATATTTAAGCGAAAATGAGAAATAAGCGAAATGCGTTTTATTTGTCCATGATTTAGCTATTAGCTTATGATGGTCAACTAAAACACGGCTAATATATGCAGGTGGTTTTTAGACGACAAAAGCTAATACATACTATATGTAGATATGTATGTATATGAGTGCTTTTTGGTTGGCAAGTACTTGTATATTTGCGCCAAAACCAATGTTGAAAAGAGAATGGTATGTTCATGATTTGAAAAAAAATCTTGGTCATACAAACATACATTATATGCTTAGATTTTTTTAATTGTATTTTCTAATGAGGAAATTGCACAAAAATGGAAGATAAATAGAAAATTTTCAAGCGCTCATAGAAGGCATCTTTGGTCACAACGTCCTTCTCTTCCGTCGGGGCGTGGGCGCAAATCAGCGATATGTTGAACAACCTCGCTTTAATACGGATTGTGGCTAGACGTTCATTCACCGTAGTGAATGATAGTACTCGGCGACGGAGTCTCTCTCCCACCACGAATCCAATACCAAACTTGCGCTCCTTTATATGGCCACTGAAGTAAATGTCACAAGGACCTACTCGTCTCTGTAATTGTCCCGTCCATCGCATTTCTTGGACGGCGGTGATGTCAGCTTTTATTTTCACGATGCCATCAACCAGCTGGGCAGCGGCACCTTCCCAATTAAGGGTCCGGACATTCCAGGTGCATGCCCTAATATCGTAGTCCTTATTTCGTTTGCCATGGTCGTCATCAAAAGGGGGGTCTCACATCCGAGGCTTGTTGTTCCTTTTCTTAAAACTCTACACATTTTAAATTTAAATTTTTTTATTTTTCTTTATTAATCAACATTTTTTACAGAATTACAAATATGTATGTACATATGTTCCATAAACAAATTATTACTGCCTGAAAAAACATCAAAATATATTAAATACAAATAGAATTGACTCTGAAAGAAATATTGTTTATATAAAAATCATAATAATATCTGAAAGAAAAGAATAATATTATCTGATTATTTAAAATATAAAACAACCATTTGTTTTCACATATTATATTGGATTGTGATGCCGCCTTAAACGTATAAAATACATACTTATGTACATATGTAATTATTTTTGCGTATTATATTGGACTGCGCAATCCAATTTCAAACGACACACACTTATTTTCACGTACTTACTTAACAATTTATATTTTCTGCTTCTAATGATATTGCAGCTGCTGCTATTTACGATTCAGTTCTGATTTCCAATGCTATAAAAACAAATTATTTTTCAATTTTTTGTAAATTATTAAAAGCAAAATCACATAAAAATCATTCACTTAAAGTTGTAAGCACGAATGACATGCATCTTTCAATTGTTTTTTCTTACCCTTTTTGGAGAGATTTTCTTTTCGCACTTTGACAATTATGTTTTCTCCTTTCTTTCAAATAAATGAAGAAATGAAATAAACTTTTTTCTGCATCGCATTTAGGTTAAAAAATAACCCGAAAATGGGCGTTGGTGTTAGTGATGAGAAAAAATGTGTAGTTGTATTGAAATATTTGAGAAAAGTGGTTAGCCGTGGCTGGCAGGGAAGTAGTTTGTTTTTTCTAATCGTAGGTAATGTGTGTATGTTTTAACGGGGAAATCGAGTCAATAGGAAACGCAAAAACTAATACAAATGTATGTGTGCAGAGAACGTAAAACTATAGCAGAGGACGTTTATAATAGAGAAGGTTCACGGCGCGAAGAACGTAAAAATATTTTTGGCAAACTCGGTCGAGATGGAAGAGTTTCACCACTGCTAGCTCGGCAGCAGAAATTTTAACATTTTCGCTTGAACAGAGCTGAGCGTGGAATAAAAATTATGCTCAAAACTAACAGACGTATGTTCGCTCGTTTGCTTATATTTTTATACGTTTATATGCAAACATGTGTATTCGTTTGAATTCTTTTTGTGCATATTAATGAATACATGTGCAATTGAATACATTTAAATTAAATTACTTTTTCAGAGCAATATTCGTAGTTAATGTAAAAGAAAGCCTATTTTTTAATTATTTTTTGTATTAGATATATTCATACCTACACATTTATATAACAAACTATCATAATATTGTTTAAAAAATTAAATATATTCCAATAGTGATAAATGAACATTAATCTTATATTTTATCATTCAAAACTTACATATATTCACATGTGTCATGACCATATGTGTTTATGTTCGCTTTCGAATTCCAAATATTGTTTTACAAAAACAACAATCGTTTCAAGTAGCATCAGTAGCGTCACAAATCAGTAGGCAAGCAGCCAAATAGCTTATGCCCAAATTTGTAGAAAAATACACAACAACAAATTTTTCATTCATGAACGCAAGCTCGCTTTCAACAGGCAAACTCGCTTCATTCATAAAAGCAAACACCATTACATCTCCCTGAGCATGCCTCTCCCAAAAAGCGTCTTTTTGCGACGATGGGAAAAGCTAAAAATCATAAATTGAACAACTTTCTGATGTTTCTTCACAGAAAGAAGTGAGAAAAGTGGCAACATAGCTGTTGTCGATTTATAATATTTGTCAATTCTAAAATATTTTTCCGTGCTTGCAAAAATCTCTGTTTTCTTTATGTAAGTGAGCAAACCCGTTTTGCTACGAAGTCCGGAAAAGCCAAAATTCCTGCTAAAACAATGATGTACATGTATGTATGGTATTTAAGTAATACAATTACCTACAGGCAACTAGCCGTATTGTTTGGTGTAACGAAGTCCACAGCATGGGCGGTTGTTCGTCGGGTTGTCGCGTGGGTTTTCTCAATAGGCCATGAGTTTATTAAGTGGCCAACTGGAGATGCGTTGGAAGAAACAACTCGCAAGTTTTTACAAAGGAAACAAATACCAGGTGTTATTGGTGCTATTGATTGTACCCACTTAACAATTAATGCACCAATAAAAGACAAACATATACTATATATTTTGATCGTAAACGTAATTATAGTGTTGTTCTGCAGTCCATTGTCGATGCTGATAAAAAATTTATTGATATTTATTGTGGTGAACCCGGATCATATCATGACTCTGGAGTGCTAAAAAGGTCAGCATTTTATAGGAAAGCGGAATGTAATATGGAAAGTTTCTTTCCAAATTCTACTTTTATTCTCAGGGACTCGGCATACCCTTGCAGAAACTACCTCATATCGGTGTTTAAAGATTATGGTTCGTTAACGCTTAATCAAATCAGATTTAACAAAACACATTCTTCAGCAAGAATAGTTGTTGAAAATGCATTTGGAGCACTGAAACGACGTTTCCGAAGGCTTCTTAAATTTACGGAGCCCAGAAATTTATGTGCAATTTCAAATTTAGTTGCAAGTGCATGCATTATGCACAATATTATTACAAACGACGATACAATTATTGACCATCAAATTGGAAGTGCCGAACCGGAACCAGAACCTGCTAATGAGCTGGCGAGAGAAGCAGGTGGAGATCGTCGGAATCAGTTGCTCACCATTTTAACATGAGGAAACGAATAAATGTTTTAAAATGCACTTTTCGAACAACATTTTTCTAGTGCATATGTTTGTATATATAAGTTCGAGTACATATACAGTGGCTCAAACTCAAATAATAAAATCTATATAAATAAAAATCAGTGCCACTTTCTTTGTAATTTCATCACTCATAAACGGCTGAACCGATTTGGCCGATTTTTTTTTTTGTTGTATTTGTTATTGCTAGGAGACGGTTCTTATGTAAGAAAAAATTGCGAAAGTTGCCGGAAAACCCCTAAAAACAGCCCTTTTCTTTTTCCCATACAAGGGTTTTATTTTGTATGTATATACATACATATGTACATACATACATATGTACATATGTAAGTAAAAATGATTGTTTGTTTGTTAGTAACGCTATCGCTCGAGAACGGCGGAACCAATCTTCATGACATCAGAAGTTGTTCGTAAGGAAAAGTCGAAAAATTGGAAATTTCCAAAAAGTGACTTTTCATACATTTCTTTTTTGTTTTGTTTTTCAATATTTAGATTTGTAAATTATTTGAATCGTTCAATTCCGGCTATTTAAAAGAATAATTATTGAAAATTATTCAGTGAAAACTTTATGTGTGTTTCAAACAAACTGATCATATAAAAATTTGTTTTAAAGAAAATGGCTAAATTCTCGGGTGAAACGGCTGGAGAATGTGTTGCGCTAACGGGAAGATAAAATTGCCGGAAGTGGAACCACCTGCTGAACCATGACAATCATTAATTTTGAGACATCACCAGAATCGAAACATTTTTTAAATCATATACAAGAGTACAATTCGTCTTTTCAAATTACTTCTTTCGGCGCTACAAAAATTGTAAGAGATCAATTTATGCCGACATTTAAGTGGATTGCATAGAATATTTGATGGTTTTTTCAATGAATAGGGAAAAATTTATTCCTATAACATTGCATACATATTACAGATCCAAGGTCAAATTTATCACCCAGTGGGTTCATTGTTACCGCTCCCCGACGCTAACCATCAATTTTTACAAATATATTTCATCGGAGATAAAAATCGTGAATTAAATCAACGCTGCACAATTGGTTCCCACACAGAAAGAGAAATTCTTTGCGAACTACAAAATTTTTTTCATCAGCACAATGAATTAGTCCAATTGTTCAAAACTGCTACGGATCGGTTACCATCTGATAATCACAGAATCGTTGTAAGAGCCGATAAAACTCCAACTGGAGAGCATTCAAGAAGATTCAATGCACCAACCATTGATGAAGTGGCCATTGTGATTGTTGGCGATCAGTTTCAATCTCGAGATATTATTCTTCACCGTAGAAATGAACAATTACAACGTGTTTCGGAGCTTCATCGTTGTTACGATGCATTACAGTATCCTATATTGCACTGGAATGACCATGATGAATACCATATGAATATCCCAATGATTAATCCAAGCACAGGTACATAATATATGTCGTGCTCATAAATATTTCGATTAAATAAAAGATTTCGATTTTGAATTGAAAACTTCTAAATACGTTTTGAAACGTATTTTTTACAGGCCTTGATGCTCAAAAGAAGTTCAGCGCCATGAATTATTATTCATACAGATTAATGATTCGCGAAGGAAGTTCAAATTACATTTTGAGATGTGGAAAACTGTTTCATCAATACATTGTGGACATGTATGCGAAAATTGAGATCAGAAGAATACATACATTTGCGTGATGCAATTACAAATGATGGGAATTCGAATGATATTGGACGTCTGACGATATTACCAGCATCTTATATTGGAAGTCTTCACTAAGAAAATACGGCCGACCAGATTTATTTATTACATTCACATGTAATCCGAAGTGGAGCGATATTCAAAATAATTTGTTTGACGGTCAATCAACAACAGATCGTCACAATATAAATGCACGTGTTTTTCGGCAAAAATTAAAAGCGCTGATGGATGTAATTGTGAAATTTCGCGTATTTGGAGAAGTGCGGTGTTATATGTATTCAATCGAATGGCAAAAGAGGATTGCCGCACGCAAATATATTGATATGGTTGGTTCGTAAAATGAAATTGATAATATCATATCAGCCGAGATACCAGATCAAACAATTGATCAAGAATTATTTGAAGTCGTCACAAAACATATGATTCATGGCCCATGTGGCATACTAAATATGAATTCACCATGCATGATTGATGGCAAATGCTCAAAGCGTTATCCCAGAGCATTGACTTCCGACACAATAACAGGCAATGATGGATACCCGTTGTATCGACGACGGTCTACTGAAGATAACGGTCCATCAGTAATGATGAACATTCGTCATCAAGAAATCATCGTCGATAATCGCTGGGTTGTGCCATATTCAGAACTTCTGTCAAAAATATTTCAGTCTCACATTAACGTTGAGCATTGTAATTCCGTCAAGTCAATCAAATACATTTGCAAGTATGTGAATAAAGGAAGTGATATGGCTGTCTTTGAAGTACCTGATGGTGACAATAGGAACGATGAAATTACTCGATATCAAATGGGCCGATTCGTTAGCAGCAATGAAGCAATTTGGCGGATATTTTCGTTTCCATTGCACGAAAGACATCCTGTTGTTAATCATCTAGCGGTGCATCTTGAAAATGGTCAACGTGTTTATTTTACTACTGAAAATATACAGCAGAGAGCAGCACAACCACCAGCGACTACTTTAACTGCTTTTTTTCGACTTTGTAAAACCGATACATTTGCCAGAAGTTTGCTATATACTGATGTACCTCGGTATTACACATGGACTACATCATCAAAAGAATTCCAACGACATAAACAGGGTACAGCAGTTGATGGTCACCCAGGTATATATTCAACAGATGCTTTGGGCAGAATGTATACGATTCATCCCAACAACGCGGAATGTTTTTATTTGCTATTGCTATTGGTGAACGTTCAAGGACCGAGATCGTTCGAATATTTGAAAATAGTTGATGGTCATTTATGTGAGACGTATCGCGAGGCATGTCACCTTCTGCATTTTTTGGAAAACGATTCACATTGGGAATCGACGCTTCAAGATGCATGTGTTTCATCTTTACCACAACAAATAAGAATGCTTTTCTCGAATATAATATCAACATGCATGCCATCGAATCCACTGGAATTATGGAACAAATATCAAGATTACATGACGGAAGATATTTTGATTCGGATGCGTCGTACGTCAAATAATCCAGATTTGATGATTACCTTGGAAATGTACAATGAAGCATTAATAATCATTGAAGACATGTGTCTCAAAATTGCGCATAAAGCATTATCACAGTTATCTATGATTTCACCTGATCGTCCGATGCATGATTTGATGGATCAAGAATTGCAACGTGAACAACAATTCAATTGTGACGAATTGATTGAATTTGTGCAATCAAATATTGACAAATTAAATGATCAACAAAACTATGTATATCAAACAATTTTGCAAGCTGTTTCTGACAACACTGGCGGGTTACTTTTCTTGGACGCACCTGGTGGAACCGGAAAAACATTCATTATTACATTGATTCTGGCAGCTATTCGATCACAGAAAAAAATTGCTTTGGCTTTTGCTTCTTCTGGAATTGCTGCCACTTTATTGAACGGAGGACGAACAGCACACTCTGCATTAAAATTGCCATTGAACATGCAAGTGAGTGAAACGCCGACATGCAATAATTCAAGAAATTCTGCAATGGGAAAAGTCTTGAAGCAAGCAGCGATTATTCTGTGGGATGAGTGTACAATGGCCAACAAAAAATCGCTCGAATCATTGGATCGAACTATGAAAGATTTACGCGGAAATCAACAGCTGTTGGGTGGTGCCTTGATATTGTTATCAGGTGATTTTCGACAAACATTGCCAGTTCTTCCTCGATCAACTCCTGCCGATGAAATAAATGCATGTCTGAAATCTTCTGCTCTCTGGAGATTTGTGAAAAAATTGACGTTGAATGGCAATATGCGTGTCCTATTACAAGACGATTCATCTGCACATCAGTTTTCAATTGTTGGATATCGGAAATGGAAAAATGCAAATCGACAATACAAATGGAATGATCACCTTGCCCGAAAATTTTTGTACAATTTTGCAAACAAAAGAAGAATTGGTCGAATGCGTTTTCCCAAATATCATTCAGAATCACAGAAGCTATGATTGGTTAGCAGAACGTTCAATATTGGCACCGAAGAATATACACGTCAATGCAATGAACTTCCAAATTCAAGAAAAAATGCCAGGTGAAGTCATAACTTATAAATCCATTGACAGCGTTATGGATGAAGATGAAGCTGTGAATTATCCAATTGAATTTCTGAATTCATTGGAACCACCTGGTACACCGCCACATCTTTTGAATTTAAAGGTTTGTTCATTACTTTAATCATTACAGAATATAAATCTGTAAGGAGGTTCAATGAAATATATTATTGATTCCATTTTTAAGGTTGGTTCACCAATCATATTACTACGGAATATCAATACTCCAAAAATGTTTAATGGTACACGACTGGCAATAAAGAAGCTAATGCCAAATTTGATTGAAGCAACTATACTCAATGGCAAAGCGAACGGCGAAAATGTGCTTATACCACGTATTCCAATGATTCCAACAGACATGCCATTCAATTTCAAACGTCTGCAATTTCCGGTGCGTTTAACATTTGCCATGACTATAAACAAAGCACAAGGACAAACATTTCAAATATGCGGAGTAAATTTGGAAGAATCGTGTTTTTCACATGAGCAATTATATGTTGCGTGTTCGAGAGTCGGTACTGCACATCGTTTATTCATTCATGCACCGGACAGTAAAACTAAGAACGTTGTTTATCAAAATGTTCTAGAATAGAACTCGAATTTTTGAGATTTACATTTTATTATATACGCTTACGTAAAAATAAAAGGAAACTGAAGAATAAATACTTTCAATGTTTGAAGAGTATTACTTTCTTGAATTTTTTATTGAATCGCTATGACAATTTTCTTATTATTCGTATTTATGTACGCTTCTCAATGTTAGCGTTATAACAATTTTATGGAGTTAATGGATAATATCGTACGAATGCATTTTCATGAACTGAATATCCTTTATCAACAATATCTTGGTCAATCCTCATCCTTAATTCATAATCGTCTAAATTTATGAAAAAGATTTCGTCCATTTGTTTCATTATTTTCATAGTGAAAGATTCGTTCAAAGCAATTTCTTCAAAATATTTGATAGATTCTCGCTACCAGTATTTCTCATTACTTGGCTTGATATTTGCTAATCGGCAATTCAGAATTTGCTCTATATCCTGGTATTCCCTTTCTTCCGGTCTGAATTTTACGGTGAAGCACGATGGGCTATCAATCGACTGAACAACAACTGTTTTTTCCTGAAGATAATCAGAATGGAATGTTCTTCTCATATCGAATCTTTTCATCGTCATTTTTTGTATGGTATACTTTGGAAATATTTTTTTTTTTGTATTATATTGAATTATATTGTATTTGTTATTGACTTTTTTGTTTGGCTATTAACTTACTGTTTTATTACACTTTTATGAAGGGAAAATAACATTATTTTCAAATACAGAGTAATTATTATTGCAAAATATAATTATAGACCATGAAATTTCAGGTTTTTTTGTTTGCTAAATAATCTTCTTATGATTTTGTTTACACTCAAACGTCAATTTTTTCATGATATGTATGTACATATGTATGTATAAAATGTACATTTTATGATAAGCTTGGTTATAAAATCAATTAATTTTGCTATCTTTTATTCATAATATACTGCTGTAGAAGTTTTAGTTTTTCTTCCTCTATTTTTAGTTTGTTTTTGTTCGATTTCCATCTGGAGATCTCGTTTTTCCACCAAATCCTGCATCTTACTTTGTATATTGGCGTAGAACTTCGTCTTTTCTTCTGCACTTTTTCTTTTGAGCTCGATTATTTGTTCAAAATATCGTTCTCTAGCGCTTTTCCGATAACGGGAATATGGAGTAGCTTTTGCTGTGTTCGGCTCTTGTGGATACATTTCAGTTGGTGTGCACTACTACTGCTACGATTTACAACAGATCGGCTCTGCCTAGAGGTACTTGACATATCATCGAGCATTGCTTGAAATCAGTCGACTCTTTTAAAAACTGATTTACTGTTTAAAAATATAAAAAAGCGAATTCAATATAAGCAATACGTAATGAAAATTAAATTAGAACTAACCACTTGACTCAATCAATGGCTCTAGAGGATCTGTTCCAATGTTTATGGTGTGGTTGTTGGACACTAACCAACTTTCGCCAAAAGTTTCATCCATTTCCGACATGTATTGTATTGTGCACGGAGAAGTTAGTTTGCTTCTCATTATCTTTCGCTGTTTTATACGCCTTCACATTATCGTATTTTTGCTACAAGAGCAGCCGCATTCACCGTTGTATCCTGTGAAAACAAATGTAATAAATATTTATACATTAACCTGAAAATATTCTTACCGTAAATCCTTGAAATTTCATGTGCTCCAAGACGTTTTCATAGGCGAACTTTTTCTTGCGCTAGTTAACAAACTGTCGTTTGTTGTGAGTAAAAGAAATTATATTTATTTGGGCGTACACTTATTTTTGTGTTGCCTTTTTTATTCATAATTTCTTACTGCCTATTTTTCATAATCTTACTTCTATTTATACTAGCTAGTATGTTTACTTATTACTAGTTGATATTTTGTTAGATGCAGATTATATTATTTGTTTAGGTTTGTTTACAGATATGTATATTGTTTGTTTAGATACATTTGGTTTGTTGTATTGATAGTGCATTTACAATGTTTGCCTACTTGCTAATGAGACAGTTTGGTGCAGTTGACATTTTCGCACATGCAATTTGTTTGTTACATTTATGATACTAGGCGAGACTATTGTTATTGTTTGTTTAGGTTACAAGTTGATAATTTATGTATTCGGTACAAAAATGTGATAAGTAACACATGTTCCTTAACTCGATCATGCAGGAACTCATCCTTCCTCTTGTTGTAGCACTTCAGGAATAGGAGTGTCTCGGCCTTTGTCCAAACTTTTCTTTTTTGCTGTATATAAACAAAATAAATAATTATTTAGTTTGTGAAAAGTATGTTTACAAATTTAAAAATTCAAATTTACCTTTTCTCCATGTCAAACATTTCGTCGCAATAAATTGAATATCAGCTGATTGTTATTGCCCGCGTTGCCAACATAATGCATATTTGGTTGGCAAGTACTTGTATATTTGCGCCAAAACCAATGTTGAAAAGAGAATGGTATGTTCATGATTTGAAAAAAAATCTTGGACATACAAACATATATTATATGCTTAGATTTTTTTAATTGTAAGTTCAAATGAGGAAATTGCACAAAAATAGAAGTTAAACAGAAAATTTTCAACGGAATTTTAGTTTTAAAATAACTTCCACGCGATAACATTAACTCGGTATTTTTCGTTCGTAATAAAGGAAATGTTTGCTAATTAAAAATGTCTCAAAAAAGAAAGTGCCGTGTTCGCGAGTGCCTTTCCGCGTCTGAGAATTTTTTTCCTAGGGATGCTGAGCAAGCAAAAAAGTGGGTGGAAAAGCTTAGGATCCCACCACCGTTGGATTTACCCGCCCACAATGCATTCGTTTGCATAAACCACTTTGAGCCAAGTGCAGTGGGCATGAAGAAAGTGAGGGCAAATGATGTGCCGAACTTCAACCTTGGTGAGTTTTTTGAAAATATTAATGGTATTGAATTTTAACATAAAAAAATAGAAAGTATGTGCATATATATTTTTTAAATATATTTAAAATTCAATGCAATATAATGGGAAGCACACACCACCGACGCACAATATAATTGTTCAAACTAAACTGCCGCATCTCGGTTAGGTATATTTACAATTTATTTAATTTACCGTGCGATTCTGTACTGTGATACAGTCTCAAGTCCCTAAATTTGAAACTTTAAGTTAGAGACAAATTTTGAGACTTGAGACGATTTAACTATTCTCTAAGTGACAGTCGCAAAATCTATTACATTTCATTATTCAAAGAGTTTTTTACACTTGAATGAAAAGAAATATGTCGATAACAAATATTAAATTTTCTATAACATGGTCTAAAAACATAACTATCAATTAAAATAAAAATATATGTTGACTTTACGAAATTCATGTAAAATTTATTTATTTTTAACCTTTTCGTGCTTGAGTTGCTTATAAAATATATAAAAAACCACAATTGATTAATATTTATGATGATCTCTATTAAGTATATTCAAAATGGCAGACAAGAGTTGTTTTTAGTTTTGTGACCTGCTAACTATCAGGTCTCAAATTTGAGGCAATATTTTGAGACTAACGCTAGAGACTGTTTAGTGTTAATAGTCACAAATTGACACTTTACCTCAAAATGCCTCTAATAGAGACTAGAGACTGGTTACAGAATCTCGCTATTAAGCTGATGAATGAAATAAACGGACGGGTGTTCAGTAAATTCTCGCGTTTTATTAAAAAAACATATACAGCGTTGGCCTTAGGCTACCAAGCCCGGTCATTTATTGGACCCAAGTGTTGACAATGCGTAAGTGTATACTATGTGTAACGATATACGATGCAGATGCGGAGACTGTGAATATATTTTTACATCATACATATTTATTTATGTACTATTCCTTAAGTGATTTACGATGTCAATAAAAATTGTAGATTGCCAATGCAACTATTCCAATATATTGTTATCACGATAATGATATCCTTACATCAATAACAGAAGGGAATTAAGGAAAAAAGAAAAAAATTTCAACTTTCTTATTTGTTTCTTTTTAATTTAATTAATTGTTAGGAACCGGGTTTATAAAAAATTTTTGTGGATTTTTTTTTATCGAAAATGGAAGAATTTAAGTATTGTATTTCCGATCAATTCGAATATATTGAGGAACACTACGACACTCAACCCGGAGATCAGTATATTTATACTCTGAAAATAAAAAGAGTTGAACTCAACGCAATATAATACAAGGCAAACAAGTCATATGATGCCCTTCGTAGAACCCCACAAAAACCCGTTGAGGCTATTGACTTCGCAAAATTCAAAGTAAAATGCAAAAAACTTTCACCAATTATATATGAAATGTTTAGGATCAATTAATCAAGCTATTGATGATCTAAAGAACTTAACCCCACTAATAGAGGAACGAGTTTCAGAGAAATACACATCGCGAGACATAGAACTTATTTAATGGGGATTTCACAACCTATCCCTCATGCAGAGACATGCTTACGGCTATATACAATGTAAACAATCACAAAATCAGTAACGTGGAGAGATATAATTCAAAAAGCCCGAGGAAAAGCAAGAGCACTTGTTAAAGAAGAGTCATTAGCAAATGATGGTTTCCTAATGGCATGGAGGGACCTGGTATCACAATACAAAAACAAACGAGAACAAACAAAGTGAAAGCGCGATTAAACACATTCAGAGGACAATTGTTTCACAAATCTGCACAACGTGTACATAGACACTAATAGCTTGGACCCCATCTTAATTTTCTTATGTGGATTGAAACTACCCAAAACCCTACTTCATCAATTTGAAGACACCTTAGAGATAACTCGGAAATATCATCCTGGAAAACTTTTGACTCATTTCGCACCCTCAGACATAAATCTTTGAAATCAGTAGGAAATCTAACTGACCTCATGCCAGTGACCCAATCCGACAGTAAAAAATACAGGAAATTTGGTACCTTCCACGCTAATGTTTCCGGAATTTCAGCTTTGAATTTTTCACCCGCTTGTGAACACCCTGTTAGAAGCAACAACTTCTCAAAAAAACCTCAAGACAATAAAAGTTGTAAATTATGTAGAACACAACATTCCATTCGAGAATGCCCAAAGTTTCTACAAATTAATATTGAGACCCGAATAACCACAATAAAAAATAACGATTATTGTTTTAACCATCATTGACATACGTATCATACAGCCTTAGAGATTGCAGGAGCAAATATAATTGCAGAATATGCAGAAAGAAACACAACATTCTTATGCATAGGGATACCTCTCCCCGTTCCCAATCCCCGCCCGCAAGGATCAAGAGCCTCAAACCCACCTCTTGACCCAAACACCAGTAGTACCTCCAAAACTCGTAATATGAATACAAATCCGCAAGTGTACACAACCAAGGGCGGATACAGAGTAGAATTTTGGGGGGTGTTTAATTTTGTACTTGCAACTCCAATTTTTTTTTGGCGAAGTGTGATGGAAATAACGTATTACTTTTAACTTTTGGAGGGGTAACTTTCCGCAGTTCCCCCCGTGGATCCGCCCCTGTGCACAATCCTCTTACAGTTCTCTAATAATAAAACTCAAGACTTACAAGACTTAAGTGGAAAGAAGATTTTGTAAGGTACTGCTATAGCTCAAGCTCTTACAAATTACAAAGTGCAATTATTCACGCGACAGAAGCTACCTTCATTTCAGAGAAATTTCACAGAAAATTGAGCATACCAACACAGAAAAAAATGCACAACTGTCTGAATTGAACAACACGTTTCGGCAACGCCCACAAAAATTTGCGAACTCACCCTTCGTTCCCCGACAAGAAAATAGTTTAGGATAACAACCCACGCGTTTATCTAAAAACTTTAACCGATAAGCTACCCTTCTTTACTGCCGCAGAAACCGCTTACGTGGTTATAGCCGAGCTAACAACAGCGCGCCAGTTGTTCTTCTTTTCGCAGGGTGGCGTCAATTGGAGATTCCAAGCGAAGCCTGGTTCTTCTCCACCTGGTCTTTCCAACGCAGTGGATGTCTTCATCTTCCTCTGCTTTCCCGGCGGGTACTGCGTCGAATACTTTCAGATCTGGAGCGTTTTCGAGCATTCGAACGACAGCCGCTGTCTTTTAATTCGCTGGACTATGTCAATGTCGTCGTACATCTCATACAGCTTATCGTTCCATCGAATGCGATATTCGCCGTGGCCAACGCGCAAAGGACCATTAATCTTTCGCAAAACCTTTCTCTCGATAACTCGTAACGTCGACTCATCAGATGTTGTCATCGTCCATGCCTCTGCACCATATAGCAGGGCGGGAATAATAAGTGACTTGAAGACGTTTGGTTTATGCTCGTCGAGAGAGGACTTTACTTCCTGATGCTGGTTCCAAGATAGACGAAGTTATCTACGACTTCAAAGTTATGACTGTAAACAGGGACGTGGGAGCCTAGTCGCGAGAGCTACGACTGTTTGTTTGATGACAGGAGATACTTCGTCTTGCCCTCGTTCCCCACTAGACGCATTTGCTTCGCTGCCTTAACCATTCTGAAGAGAGCAGAACTAACGGCCCAGGGGTTGATGCTATCAATATCATCGGCGTAGGTCTGCAGCTGTACACTCTTACAGAAGATGGTACCTTCTCTGTTTAGTTCTGCAGCTTGAATTATTTTCTACAGAAGTAGGTTGGAGAAGTCACACGAAAGGGAGTCGCTTTGTCTGAAACTTCGTTTGATATCGAACGGCTTGGAGATGATGCATGATGATTTTTTTCTTCAGGCGTTATATTTTCACTGCCCTTCAGCAGGCAGGGGAAGTGTTCCCTCTATAATTATAGAGTA
>NW_026094107.1:0-3112 GCF_024586455.1 Bactrocera neohumeralis | reverse complement strand
TAACCCAAATTTTTTTTTAATAAATTTTAAAAATATTGAGTTGCTTCAAATCTTTTACTTAAAATTTTTTATTAATTTTCCTCATCTTGGTTGACTAAACCCAAAAACGGCGTGCTTTTGGAAGATTCACAATCTTAATTTTTAGGTATAAGTTGATTTTTTTAAAATTTTTAGCAATCGATATTGAGTTGCTTCAAATCATTTTTTTTTAAATTTATTTTAAAAAAAACCCTTTTTCATCTTTGGACATAAACCAAAAGGGTGTTTGAAGATTCACAATTAATTTAGAAAAGTCGGTTTTTTATATTCAATTTAGAATCAATTTTTCTCAAACCCTTAAATTTAACTTTTTAAGTTAATTTAACCCTTTCCCATTTCTGAGGTTTTGATATAAACCCCATAAAAAAACGGCTTTTTTAAAAATTAGGAAGGGTTTTTTTTCGAAAATTTTTTTCCCTTTCTTTTAGGTGAAAAAAAAGGGGTTTTAAAATTTTTCCGTTATTTAATAATTTTAAAACCCATCGATTTGAGTTGCTTCAAATCATTTCAAATATTTTTTTTTTTTCCTTTTTTTCCCTGTTGAAGTTGACATAAATCCAAAGGGGCATTTGGAGATTTTTTAAACAAATTTAGGTAAAAAATCGTTTTCTTGTTTTTAAATTTTAGAAAACATTGAGTTCCCATTTTTACATATTTAAGAAAAAAACCCCCATCTTTAGAAAATAAGAAAGGCAGTGCATTTAAAAATTTTACAATCTATATTTAGGTAAAAAACATTTTTGAATCAATTTGAAAATCATATTGAGTTGTTCAATCATTATTTTTAACTATTTAATTTAAACCTTTCCCATCTTGCTGAAGGACAAATCCAAGAGTGCATTTAAAAATTAAAATTTTTTATTTGGGCAAAAACAAATTTTTGAATTCACATTAAATGATGAGTTGCTTCAACTTACTTAACATATTTTAAATTAAACCCTTCTTTCCTTTGAATTTGAATAAAGAAAACCGTGTTTTGGAATTCAAATTTATTTTGTTTAAAGTCGATTTTTTATTTTCACATTTAAATGATTGAGTTGCTTCAAATTTTACTTAAATTTTTGAAAATAACCTTTTTACCGGGGAAGGGGAATAAACCATAACCAGGATTTGGGATTTCTAATTTTTTTTTTGGGAAAAGCTTTTTTTTTGTTTTTTTTAAAAACAACGAATTGAGTTGTTCAAATCAATCTAACATTTTTAAGTTATTAAACTTTCTTCATCTTGCAAGCTGCAAAAGCAAAGGGCGGGCTTTTGGGAAAATTCACAATTTTTTTGGGGAAAAAAGTTTTATTTTAATTTTTAAAGAAAACCGATATTGAGTCTTCAAATCATTTTTTAACATATTTAAATTTCCCTTCATTTTGGAAGGAATAAATCCAACGGAGAATTTGGGAAGTTTTCCCCACAATCTTTATTTGGGTAAAACATTTTTTGTTATTCACAGGCAATGATTTAAATTTTCAAACATTAATTAACACTTTAAATTTAAAAATTTCCCCCCATGAGTGAATAAAGGATAAGGCGGGATGGGGGATTCAAACTTATATTTGGGAAAAGTCGATTTTCTTGTTTAATTTAGAAGGATAATTTTTCATTTATTGAATTTAAAATTTAACCTTCTTCATTTGTGGGGCACAAAGCGAAAGGGGCGTGCATTGAAAAAATTCGTTTTAATTTGGGGTTTAAATTTTGTTTTTTGTATATTAAATTTTAGCAATCGATATTGAGTGTTCAAATCATTATTTTAACTTTTTAAGTTTCCCCACCCTCTGAAGGCTAAGGGAAAAAGGGTTTTGAAGATTCAAATCTTTTTTTGGGGGGAAAATTTTTTTTGTATAAATTTTCAATTTTTCCCTTTTAATTTAAAAATTTTTTTATTTCGGTTGGGCAAAACCAAGCAGGGATTTAAGAATCCAAATCTATTTTTAAAAATAAACTTTTCTTGTATATTCAAATTGCAATGATATTGAGTTGCTTCAAATCATTATTTTAAATTTTTAAAGTTATTAAAACCTTCTTCCTTCTAAAGTTCATAAATCATAACGTGCATTTAAAGATTCTACAAACTTAATTTAGATAAAGGGTCGATTTTTTCTATACACATTTACAATGATATTGAGTTGTTTTTAAATCTTTAAACTTCACATATTTAATTTAAATTTAAATTCTTCATCTTACTGGTGACTTAAAGCGATAACGGCGGTATTTGAAGATTTCCAAATTTAAAAATCTTATTTAAATTTGTGTAAATTCAAATTTTTTTTAATTAACCTTCTTCACCTTTTGAAGTTGACATAAATCAACGACGGCATTTGAAGATTTCTACAATCTTAATTTAGGTATGAAATTCGATTTCTGTATTTTCCCACATTTGCAATGATTGATTGTCAATCATTGTTTAACATTTTAAAGTTAATTAAATTCTTCACCTTACTGAAGTGACATAAACGATAACGGCAGTGATTTGAAGATTCGAAATCTTAGTTTTGGATAAAGTCGATTTTCTTTATTTTCACATTTGCAAGGTATTGAGTTGCTTCAAATCATTTACTTCACATTTTTAAAATTAATTAACTTCTCATCTTACTAAAGTTGACTAAAGATAAGGGCAGTGCATTTGAAGATTTCCCAAAATTATATTGGGTTAAATTCACATTTTCTTGTTAAATTAAACCTTCTTCACCTTGCTGAAGTGACATAAAGCGATAACGGCAGTGCATTTGTAAGAATTCCACCTTCTTATATTTAGGTATAAAGTCGATATTCTTGTATATACACATTTAGCAATGGATATTGAGTTGCTCAAATCTTTTATTAACATATGTTATTAATTCTTCATCTTCTGAAGTGACTAAACCATAACGGCAGGCATTTGGAAAATTTAAATCTTATATTTAGAAAAGTCGATTTTTTAAACCATTTAACAATCACAGAGTTTTTCAAACTAAAGGTGGGTGTTTTGAATTTTTTAAATTTTTTAAAAAATTTCGTTTTTTTGATATTCAATTCAATTAAATTAGTTTTTTAAAATCATTATTTTAACAAAAATTTTTTTTAATTTTTCCCCTTC
>NW_026094106.1:0-5014 GCF_024586455.1 Bactrocera neohumeralis | reverse complement strand
ACTGGGGAACAACCCCGGGAAACCACACCGGCAACAACGCCGGCAACTGCAACAACGGCAAAAAACGCCGGCACCTGTACAGGCAACGCGCGCACGGCGGTACTTACACCCGCACCTCGTGGTGGCACCCGACCACCATCGAGAACTTCTCGAGACCTGCTGGATAAGGTGCCCCATCTCTCGACGCCCTCATCGCCTCCACCATTGTGAATATTTAGGGGTATGCAACGGCAGCAAGTTGCCCAGCTCACGGTCATTGCCTCAACTGTCTGTCGCACACCATGCTACTTCAGAGTGTGAGTCACGTAGCTGTGCCACCGGCCGCATCATACGCTACCACATCGCAGCTCGTCACGCGAAGCGCACCGGCCATCCAACCATCGTGGATGGCGCCTCGTTGCGGCGTCGACAGACTGGACCACCACCTCGCCGATCCACGGGTCTGAGCAGCGTTGTGGCAACGCTGCAACAGCTGCAGCGTCTTTTAGGCTAAACAGTCGTTTAGGGGGCCTGGATGGTTAGATGAGCCTCTCCGCCCCTCTTATAATAACAAGATAACTACACCCCCACACATACACACCATACTCAACACATCATCTTTCCATCCCACACTACACATACCATATTCAACTCATCATCTACACCACCCCTTCACCCTCACACACGAGGACACCAAACACAATCAAACAAAAGGGACCGACGGACGGCGCCCACCCTCTTTCTCGATAAATCCGTGTGCATATACGCATCAAAAAGTAACTCGATACTTTGAAATCGCCGTCGTCATTAAACCAACGGGTGAGTTTGCGTTTTTTATTTTCATAGTTTTTAGCGAATTTAAATATACGGCAATCTGTAAAATTCGCGTTTAGAAAAAAATGCTAAAGCGCCAATGTATGTATATATTAGTTGTCAAAAAGTCTTGCGGTATTTTTATTGAATTTTTTTTTATTGAAATAGAAATGAATTTTTGATGACTCATGCCCAGCTCTTGACCGATGCTACGGCTGCTACTATGCCGGTCTCTTTCGACTAATTCAGCGATTTTATCGCAATTTTCGACGACAGGCCTTCCGGAGCGTGGCGCATCTTCGACCACCTCTACACCAGAACGAAAATGTTGAAACCAACCATGTATCGGGTCCATAAACTGCACAAATTTTATTGGCGGCGTGAGATGCATTTTTTTGCCTTTATCGTAGTAGTACTGTAGAATATGCCGTATTTTCTTTATTTTGCTCCATGTTTGCGACGCTATAACTCACGAACGACTTAAAAGAAACGACAACCAATCAAACACGTGTTAGCGCGTAAAATGAGCTTTCCAAAAAGGTATAGCATGACCCGATGCGACAAATAAAACTAGAACTACGCGCTTTCAGCGCCAATTAGCGAAAATACCGCAAGACTTTTTGACAACCTAATATTTAATGCCTTTAATGAGCGCTTGAGCGTGCTTATAAGAGCTGCCCCCCCACGATGTCAAAAATCGTTCTTGGCGACTTTAACGCCAGGGGTGAGTAAAGAAGGTATATTTGGCACTACGGTCGGTAAATTCATCCTCCACGACGAAACATCCCCACATGGGTTGAGGCTGATTGACTTCGCCGGGGGCCGAAGTATGGTTATTTGGTACTAGATTCCAGCATAAGAACATACATCAAGCTACCTGGCTGTCTCTCGGATCGAAAGGCCACCAACCAGATCGATCATGTTGTGATAGACGGAAGACACGTTTCCAGTGTTCAAGACGTGCGTTAGCTCTGAGGTCCTAACATCGACTCAGACCACTATCTTGTTGCAGCCAAGAATCGCACCCGCCTCTGTGCAGCAAAAACGCGCGCCAACAAACACAAGGAAGGTTCGACGTCGAGAAGCTGCAATCACAACAGACAGCCGAACGATTTTCTACTGGCTTGCACTCCTGCTCTCGAGAGCACTCGTCAACAACTCGGCATAAGGAACTGTGGGACGGCATTTCAAACTTGAAGAGGGAAGCGATACGCATCTGCAGACAGAAAAGAAAGAGGCCGAAATGCGTGAGTACGAAGAGCTTGATAAGCTGGCCGACAGTGGTAATGCTCGAAAATTCTACGAAACAATGCGGCGGCTTACTGAAGGTTTCAAAACCGGAGCATACTCTGCAATAGCAATTACCCGCCTGAAGAACAACAAAGCGGCGGGGGCCGATGGATTACCGGCCGAGCTATTCAAACACGGCGGCGAAGAACTGATAAGGAGCATGCATCAGCTTCTTTGTAAAATATGGTCGGACGAACGCATGCCCAACGATTGGAATTTAAGTGTGCTCTGCCCAATCCATAAAAAAAGAGACCCCACAATCTGCGCCAACTACCGTGGGATTAGCCTCTCAACATCGCATATAAGGTTCTATCGAGCGTATTGTGTGAAAGAAAGACCTGGCAAATCAACAACCGACCAGATATTCACCATGTGCCAAATCTTGGAAAAGACCCGTGAAAGGAGAATCGACACACACCACCTCTTCGTCGATTTCAAAGCTGCTTGCGACAGCACGAAAAGGAGCTGCCTTTATGCCGCGATGTCTGAATTTGGTATCCCCGCAAAACTAATACGGCTGTGTAAACTGACGCTGAACACCAAGAAGCTCCGTCAGAATCGGGAAGAACCTCCGAGCCGTTCGATACCAAACGAGGTTTCAGACAAGGCGACTCCCTATCGTGTGACTTTTTCAATCTGCTTCTGGAGAAAATAGTTCGAGCTGCAGAACTAAATAGAGAAGGTACCATCTTCTATAAGAGTGTACAGTTGCTGGCGTATGCCGATGATATTGATATCATCGGCCTTATCACCCGCGCCGTTAGTTCTGCTTTCTCCAGGCTGGACAAGGAAGCACAGAAAATGGGTCTGGCAGTGAACGAGGGCAAGACGAAATATCTCCTGTCATCAAACAAACAGTCGTCGCACTCGCGACTTGGCTCTCACGTCACTGTTGACAGTCATAACTTTGAAGTTGTAGATAATTTCGTCTATTTAGGAACCAGTATTAACACCACCAACAATGTCAGCCTGGAAATCCAACGCAGGATTGCTCTTGCCAACAGGTGCTACTTCGGACTGAGTAGGCAATTGAAAAGTAAAGTCCTCTCTCGACGAACAAAGCCAAACTCTATAAGTCGGTCATAATTTCCGTCCTGCTATATGGTGCAAAGGCTTGGACGATGACATCAACTGATGAGTCGACGTTGCGAGTTTTCGAGAGAAAAGTTCTGCGAAAGATTTATGGTCCTTTGCGCGTTGGCCACGGCGAATATCGCATTCGATGGAACGATGAGCTGTACGAGATATACGACGACATTGACATAGTTCAGCGAATTAAAAGACAGCGGCTACGCTGGCTAGGTCATGTTGTCCGGATGGACGAAAACACCCAGCTCTGAAAGTATTCGATTCTGTACCCGCCGGGGGAAGCAGAGGAAGAGGAAGACCTCCACTCCATTGGAAGGACCAAGTGGAGAAGGACCTGGCTTCGCTTGGAATATCCAATTGGCGCCACGTAGCGAAAAGAAGAAACGACTGGCGCGCTGTTGTTAACTCGGCTATAATCGCGTAAGCGGTGTCTACGCCAATTAAGAAGAAGAAGAAGAAGAATATTTATATACTTGTATGAAAGTATGTGCGTATTTATACGGATACGTACATACATAGGTATATGTATAAATAAATTTGCTTTCCGTTCCTTATGTTCAATCCGCTTGAGGATATGTATATATGTAGGTTTGTACCTATTCTTTTTTATGCTATATTCTTCTTTGCTATTTTTTGCTTACGTTTTTAGAAGCAATTCCTCTCACAGCTTAATAAGCTGAATAGGTATTGTGCGTATAATTTGCAAGTATCCCTCTCACAGTTAATGAACTGAACGGCATTGCCAGAATAATTTGAAAATAAATTTTGTATTGAATTTTTCTTTGTGGATTGTGTATTGTATACACGAAGGTAAGTTTAAAAAGCAAGGAATAATAGTTTATTTAGTTAAATTTATTAAATATATATATATATATATATATATATATATATATATATATACTGAGAATACATATATATATATATATTATGTAACATATTTTTTTATACTGGTCATTAAATTTGCCGCCAATTTAGAATTTTACTAACCGTTTTTATTAAACGGTTTTAATTTCTTCGGTTCTATTATATTGACCATTTATGCAACGCTACATGCATATATACATATAATAAATGAAATCAAAAGTGAATTGATACACTTACTCTGTTTTTCCTCAGGGACTTTGGGTATAGAATTATGGTGAAAAGTGGTGTGTGCTTCCTTTTCTAGCTTCAGGTGGTACCCTTCCAACGCCGGCGTTCCGCTTTGTTGTGCTGATGGTTCTTGTTTTTTTTTGTTTAATTTGTATTTTGGTTATTTTATTTATTTGTTTATTATGAGTTCGCGCCCGTATTTTATTTGGTGTTAGTTTGCACCCACTTTGGTTAATGTTTTATTTGTTAATTATCACAATTTTGTGCACATATGTTAGCTTTAGTATGTATGTATATTATTTCACTGCACTATTTTTCTGCTTTTGCCTGTTTTTTTTCCATATGTAAAACCTTTTGCTTTCTTTTTGTTGTTGTTTTACACATATATATGCATACATATATACTTTTTTTTTTTTTTTTACCGTTTCACCAATGCCGTTCATTTTGCCTCGAAGGACCATGTATGTACTTATTACTACCTCACCTTTTGCTGTGTACTTTCGAATTCGCAATTTACGCCCGCACTCACCTTCTCGATTACCACCAAGTTTTGTTTTATAATATATATTGCGGTTGTTTTTTTTTATGTATAATTTTAATGTTCACTTTTAAAAATACTTTGTAAAATAATTAGCGGTTGATAATTCCGACACGGATGAAAATGAAGAAACCGGAGGAGGAAAAACACTGTTCAAATGTTCGCACACGCGTACAGCTCGCTGCTGAGATCTCCTTGTGGTTCCTTATTTCC
>NW_026094105.1:0-4504 GCF_024586455.1 Bactrocera neohumeralis | reverse complement strand
CTTTTTTGTAACAAAAAAAGCGGACTTCAACCATATTACCTATACCCCAATTGTTCAAGGGACCTTTTTTCAGTTTGCAAACAACACCTTTTAAAAATGTCCTTTTTCCAAATAGTGAGAAAAAGTAGTCCATTTAAAACCCAAAAATCCCCCAAAATTTTGAATATTTTTTAAACCCAAAAAATTTTTTATAGAAAATACGGTCAACCCGAGATATATTAAGAAATTGGGAGAATTTTTTTTAGGGGGATGGGACCCAAAATTAGTTAAACGGTTTTTTAATAATGTTGATAAAAATTTATGGAAAGGGGAAGTTCTTTTTTTTCCATTATGATATTTTAATTTGTTATATGTACACTGAAACCCTTTTAACTCTCGAACAGTTTTTTTTTTTAAATGTCATTTTGAAATTAAAAGTTTTTGAAAAGTTGTTAATTTTAAATTTTACGGCTTAATTTATGCAGTCCTTTTTTAAAACAGATTAAAAACCCATGGTAAGGTTTTAAAATTTTTCCCAACCCAAATTTTGTGGAGCAGATTTCCCCAATTTTCAAACTTTTCCAAAAAAAAAATAGTTGCTAAATTTATTAAAAAAACATTAAGCCTGGGGTTGACATGCCCACGTACCATAACGGATTTATTTTAGACATGGGGGACCAATTTAAAAATTTCCCAGTGAGCTTATTCCCCAAAATTTCTTTGGGGGCAGCTTTTTTCTTGTATAACTAAATGTATATGTATATATAATTTAAATGTTTTTATGTATATATTTTTAAAATGTTATGCCCATTGAAAACTATTTTAAAAAAGGTTAATTACCCGTTTATGTAACCTTTGCCAGCGCTCGTTTCCCGGGGCCCAAATCCCAAAGACACAGCACGCTTACGCTTTTATTTTGTTTTACGGTTATGCCTGCTTTTTTGGGGCTTTAAATGCTTAAAAACCTGGCTGACAGGTTGAACGACTGGCGTGGTATTAAGGATTTAGACACGTCAGTCAGCAAGTTCACGAACGGGCATTTTGTTTTTTTTATATTTTTATTGTGCTTGTTTTTTGCTTTGATTACCTTTAGTCTTCACATCCGTTACGGACCCCCCTTGTATGCAGCCTTTGAGCACATAGCATACATATATAATACATGTAAAAAACTTTATACCTTTATATTAAGCCTAGTTAGCTTAACTTAAATCACATAAAATTATAATGCAAAATATAAAATAATTAAGCCCATGGACACATAAATAGCACACTTGGTCATCAAATAAGAAAACAGTTATTTATTTCCTTAGGTTTATCCCCTTGATTTAAAGAGGAATGCGTTTTTTTTTAAAAATTCACTTTAATATAACTAAAAACTGAAATAATAAATATTTTATTATTGCCAAAAAAAGACAAAACATCAATACCCAAATGACAGCTTCGGACACATAATAGCACAATCTGAAAAGGCTTAAAAGGTACAAAATTTATAAAAATTATTAAAAATTGCAAAGATTGTTCATTTCGTTGTATTTTGTACAATATCCATCATTTTTGCATCCTGCTCATCTTTCTGCATGTTGTCCACCAGTTCTTGATATCGTTCCTTTGGGATTGAATATCAACCTAAATTTCCCAGCCCATAAATCATCAACATTTTGAATTTTGCTGCTATTTGAACTTTTTATCAATTCATAATTTTTTATTGGTTTCAGGTTTGGGTTTTGGCAGGACTCAGAATTTAAATTTTTTGCCGAGATCATACTTTACTTATCTTTGCGGGGTGTTTCGGATCATTGTCTTGCATAAATGTCCGGTTAGGGCATGGATTGAAATACATTTATTTTTCAGTATATCCAATATAAAAATGGTCCATTTTACCACTTATTCGGAATTGGGACGATGTTTCCGAAACACGCCCGGACCATGATACTTCCACAGCCATACTTAATGGTTATTTGGTATACTGGGTTTAAAGGGGTTGACCTTTTGGACGACGTTTAAAAGATTTTCCAACGGGAACCTTCCTATTTATTTTGGTTTTGTCGCCAAAACACGTTTTTCCCAAAAAATTGTGCGGTTTTTTTCTCCTTTCCAAAATGCCACAATGGGAGTGGTTTCTGTAATTTGTCCAAAAAGGGAAAAATTGATGCTTCACGCTTTTGGCAGTCCACCCCATATTCAAAATTTTTTGACTAATTTCCTTTTGGTTTAAAAAGGATCCGCGGCTCTTCCGTACTATGTATTTGCCCCAAAAAATATCGGATTTACGGGTCCTTTTCTTGGTATTTTTTTTATTACAAATTTTTTAGGTAAAAAACTTTTTAAAAAATTTTTTTGAGAAATAAAAATTTTTTTAAATTTTAAGGATTTTTTTTTTTCCTTTTGGGGATAAGACCCCCATTGGGGGAATGTTTTTTTCTCATTTTAACAAAATCGATAAAAATATATATTTAAATTAAAATTTAAAAAAATAGGAAAACCCCTTTCACAAAATTAAAAAAAAAATGAACTTAAAATTATTTATGTGTCCACCTCAAATCAACACTATACGCAAAAAAATTGTTTAAAAAAATTTAATAGAAAATAAAAAAATTTTTTTAAAAATAAATTTAATAAAAAGATTACCAAATTTTTTTATTCATTTATTTTGGGTTTAAAAAATTTTTAATTTAAAAGGGGATTCAGATGTGTTATTTATGTCCATGGTGTATTTTGTATGTATACACACATTTTAATCAATACAGAAGCGCTGCTGATATCCAAATGCAAACACATTTGAGGTTAACTTTTTTACAAGTTTCTTTTCGTTTTTTATTAACCGACAGGAAATTTTTTTTTTCCCTTTCGAGAAATTTTTTCATCCGATTTACATGAGGAAAAAAGGTTCGTCAACTTTTCCCCGGTGCCTGCCTATCATTTCTTTTTTTGCTACCGGGGTATTCTTTTTTCAAATATTTATTGCCGTTTTTAAATTTTCAACAACCAAATTTTGGGTGTAAAAGTTTTGATAAATAACAACGAAAAAAAAACATTATACCTTTTGTTATTAAATTTCTTTTAATATGGGAAAAAAGGGGGAGGAGGAAGACATGCTCAACGTTATTTGAGTATTACAAATTTTAAAATAATAATTTGGTGTCCTCTTTTTGAATTTTGTTTTCTTTTTAAAAATCATGAAGTTCCAGATTTTTTTTAAAAAAAAAAAATTAAAATTATTAAACAAAAATTTCTTTTTTTTTCAATTTGAAACGACCCGAATTTATTTTTTTCCATACCTGTAATGGGTTTATTTTCAAAAAATGTAAATCTACAATTTCAAAATTGACATTTTTTAAAAAAAGTTTTTAAAAAAAAAAATTTGGATTTTCCCAAAAAAAATCCCTTTAAATTTTCGAAAAGTCATACATAAAAATTAATTAAACAAGGATTTGACTGGTTTTCACATGGAAAATTTTTTTAGAAAAAATTTATTTAAAAAAATAATTTTTCAAAGAAAAAAAAATAAAGTTTTTAATATTATTAACTTTTTTTGAAAGAACGAATTTCAAAAAAAACGGAAACCCTAATGTACAAAACATATATTACGATTATTCATTGAAACACTTGGTACGACTTTGGTTTACTTTTTTAGATTTTTCCCAAACTGTTTAAAGGGGCTGAAAATCAATGTTTTGGGGAAAAAGAAAGTCTTGAAACCCAAAAAAAAGTGGAATCGCAAATATTTTTTACGTTTCCTGAACAAAAAAAAACGCTTGGAATAACCCAGCCGCCCAAAAGAATGTTTTTTAAAAAGTATAGTAAAGTTTTTTGTATTTATGTTTTTAATCAGTTAGACTTTTTAATAACACTGCTCAGTTGATATATTTGATTTTGCCCCAGTTTCAGTAAAAATTTCGTTTGCATTTTGAAGATTTGCATATTTTTTATGCAAAATCAAAAACCCAGAAATTATGATTTTTAAATTTATAAAAAAAATTTTTTAAATAAACTTATTATTTTAATTTTTTTTTGTATTTTAAACCAAAAATTACAAAACTTAAAATTTTAAAAATTTTCGAGAAAAATTTTTTTTCGGGATTAGTAGAGGAGAAAGGTCAATGAGCATTAAAAATCCGGGTTTACATAAAAAAGCAAAATTTTTTTTTAATAATTTTTCACAACTTGAATGCCTTTCTCATAGGGACACCCGCCTATTGAACAATGACCCCGATTAAAGTTTTCTTAACAAAGCCCTTTTTTAAGATGAATGTATAAAACCGGAAACAAACTTACTACGATTAAAAATCCTCCGGGGGAAAATAAACCCCATTGAGATAAATTATAAAGAAAAAATTCCATACCCTTTATTATACAAAAAAATCAATGATGACATTTTAACGTTATTTTTAACTAATGATTTTTTTATTTTTTTACTTTCAACCAATTTTTTAAAAATTGTTTTAATTGGTTTTTCAACAAAAAAAAAACATATAATTAATTTTAAAGAATTGCTTTATCATAAAAAAAAAGGGTTATCCACCAT
>NW_026094104.1:0-4804 GCF_024586455.1 Bactrocera neohumeralis | reverse complement strand
GTTTCCCCCGGCAGAGTGGAAACCCAAGGGGAGCCCAAACCCTTATTTGACCTTTTGGGCCATCTCTACCCCCGCCTAAAGGGGTTATGAACAGGACGATGGTCGTCTTGGACTATACCACCCTTTTGCCAGGTTTAAACCTCTTTGTATTAATTTGCAGTACTAGTACAGTACAGACATGCCTGACAAGCAATTTTTATTGGTACTCTACTACTGTTTTAGAAGAAATTACAATGTCTCTCGGAACTCCGTTGAAGCTACATTTCAAGATTAGAATGTGTTGCTGTAATTGAAGAGATGATGGAATTATATTCGGCTGCTCCTTGACAATATGGTTGTTGTTTACCGATTTCATATATGATATGAGGTAACTTTTGAAAGCATCGGGCAACTCATGGACCTCCGGCCCTTAACGCATGTCAGGATTCGTCCAAATTTATTTTGACCCAAACAGCCCTTAACTTAGTTGGACTTAACCATCCAACTAAATTAGTCATTAGCAGGATAAAATCCATCTGAACTCCAGTTGTTGTGGCCTATGCTAAAATGAATTTACAAAATCCAATTAAGAGCTGTTTCTCTAACGACAACACATACAAGTATACTGCGAGACTTTGTGCAACTCTACTGCTTCCACACCATTCGTTCATATAATTAATCGCAGCAAATACAAAAATGCTATCGCCGAAGGAATCTGAAAGGTCCTTCCCTCATTGGTATTTGCACCATTTGGCATTGAACTTTTATTTTCTCGTTACTGCTATTTAACTTTCCGCGCAGCTATGCTGATTGATATCAGGAAGAATCGTTAGTTTGCAATTTTTCAACATGAACACGCTTCGCTCGTAAATGTTGTTGTAGTTAATGTTTAAGAACGTGGCAATGAATCAAAACTAAAAGAGTAACGGTGAAGTGGAAAATGCAAAAATTCTTACTGTTGATCAGTGACATTGCCTTCGCGTATTCTGAGTTATTGCAAGCGATTCCTTGCAGCGGTGTGAGTCGAAAGAATATTTGCAGCAGCGAATATGGCAAAGTTCATTCGAAGTGGCGGCGAGCAGCGAAGTGTCACCGCTGAACACCAACATAATGCATCACGCCTTGAGACCATGTAAGTACGTGCAGGATCCCACACGCAGCTGACGCGTGCAGAGTGCGCCATTTTGCATCCACATATTGCACATTATCAATATTTGATTTGTTTATAAAAGACTTGCTAGATTTCTATTATTGTGTGTTTACATAGTTATAATGATCTCAAAAGTGTTGGCTACGTTGCCTGTGAAAGGTTCGTGCCGCAAATCGTATGCCGAGCATGTTCTCTTCATCTGGTGCACGCTAATTTTATGGCCTTCCACATCATGATCGCCTTTTCATTCACCTGTTCACAATGGGCAAAATATTAATGGAAATTTGCTGTGTTTTTGTGCTTGTGTCTACATGAGTATTTCCTCGCGCGATGGCGTTTACATTTCTTCATAATCGGTATGCATATAGAGATCTTGAACAACAATCGCCATCTGAAATCTGGGAAGCCCACCTATCTAGGGCAATCTTATCGCCAGATAACTCTATTTTCACCATCAGTGTAGGCATCACCACAGTTCTTAGCGTCATAAACACCGAGATAGTTCGTCGTCTAAATCAAAAACCACCCTGCGCGAAGACGATAAATTTATCAAAAGCTTTTGACACAGTCAATCACACAACGCTACTAGAAAACATGGAACATTTTACGCTCCCTACAGGACTGAAGGGGTCGAATATAACCTATCTAAGCGGTCTCATCCGTACTATTTCAAGGACAACATCTAAGTTATGAAGGATTAAACAGGGGTTTCGGTGGATGGAGTCATCGCCCCGCTACTGTTTAACTTCTATATTTCGAAACTCTCGCAACAACCATAGGTAATTTCCACCACGTTATACGGAGTTGATTGTACGATATTGATAACAAGTGTTCGAAAGCAAACAGCTATCTCGCTTCTTCTCTGAAAGATGCCTGGCGTTCCCCCTCTAAACCCGTAGCGACCATAGTTCCGAACTGGACGAAAGAGTACAAGCAGAATTTTAACTGATAATAACCCCAAAATTTTAGATTTTACACTTAGCAGCCTGCAGCAAGACCGGTAGCACCAGGACTAAGGAACGTTGTGGGCAACATACAAAGCAATCGGTCATCCAACGCAGCACTGATATAGTTGCCAGAGAATCTAGACTCTGTCAGGTTGAACTCCTTATTATTCATAATTGTTGCCGACATACCAAATAGATATATATGGTCAGACCCCGTCGAAACAGCAAGTTTTCTGGCTTTACAGTTAAATGACCTCGGTGAAAATGCACCCTAAGCTTGCCATCCAAGTGGGGATTAGATAACCGCTACAAATATAATAATAACGTATGTTGATGTAGTATAAGTATTTTTACGAATTTTTCTAATCCACAAATTACAGTTTTACTGTCACATTAAAAGTTTTAAACAAATGGCAATCTTAAAATTGGTTTGTGTGAAAAATATACAACAGTGTACAGAAATACTAGGAAGGCAACGGTGGGACGACTTTTTTTATTAAGCCACATTTTGGTCGATAAATTTGCTGCAAATTCTGCCAAGAGCATTAAATTGTTTTTGTATTGTGTTAGGTGTTGTTATTATGTATTCAAAAGAAGACTACATTTCAAAGTATTGTGTTTCCACCAAGTTTAGTTGATGTAGGCTGAGCAGTTTACGTCATATGTTACTATATAAGACATGTTAGAGGGCGGTGTCTTCCTAATTTCAATGACCACATACCTTCATAACAAGAGAGAATAACTTAGAAGTTGTGAAGAAAAATTCAACTTTAATTCTTGGAGAGTCTCACGCCGCTATCTAAATCGTAATTTGAGAGCAACTAAGTTTGCTATGATTTAAACTCATGGCAGTGAGAGATATTTTTAAATTTGACATGAAGCAAAAGAACAATTTGCGCAATTTCGCCTTAAACCAAAATTATGCAGGAATTTCATGCTTTCTTCTCCCCTTCTTCATGGAATAATTTTAGCAAATTAAATTGCCTTTATCAAAGCTCGACGTGACGCTAATAGGTCGTCGCAAGGGTACTATTGTTGTGCGTCGACAATTGATGCTATCAACGCGTTATCGCTTCTCGTGGCTTCCTTACACTGGCTGGTTTCCTTCGCTACACCCGACGTCTGTGCTCGATGTGGAGGCTATTGTGAATTTTCTATTTATGCTAATAAATTCTGTGAGCGCGTCTGCCGCGTTGATATTTATGGTAGGTCACAACTCCCAGCTTCGCAGTTTTTTTTAAAAACTTTTCAAACTTCTTTCCAAACGCGGTTGGTTGGGGAAAGGGTTTTCTTTTTTCCCGCCAAAACCAATTTTTTCCCCCCGCATGCCCGGGGCATCAATCACTTGTTTACTTCGGGCCCCCCCAAAAATGTATGATCCGGTTTTGAAACTTTCTTTGTCCCCCTTCGGTTTATCCTACCCCAAATGGGGGGGAACGCTTAAGCCCCCAAAAATTTTTTAAATGGGTTAATTCATTATTTCCCGAAAATTGTAAAGGGGGAAACCTGCTTGAAATAAAAAATCGTTCTGGTGTTGCCCCCAAAATTATAGAGGGAAATTCAAAATATCTTAATATGGGGTAGTAGGGGCTTCAAATATTTAGCGCTTAAAAAGGGAAAAACTTTGACCCCCGGATTTTTTTATTTTTCGATTTTTTAATTGGTGGGGATAGAAAAAACTGAATGTCGGGGAAATTGGGCAAAGTTTTTCTTTGACATTAAAATTTTTATTTAAAAAAAAAAAATAAAAAAGTAAGTTTGAACATATTTTTTAAAAACAAAAAGTAAAATTTTTTTAAAAACTCCTTTTCCCGTTGTGTCCCGGCTAACGAGGTCAATTTGTATATGTCAAAACAAATTACCACCCAGGATTTATTACGCATAAAAAAATTTGGGAAAACTTAAGCTTTTTAAAAAGCCAAAAAAAACAACTGATTTAAATTAAAACAAAACCCAAAATTAAAAATTGAAAGTTTAAAGAAAATATTCATTTTAAAAAAAAAATTTTAATTTTTAAAATTTTTTAAAGTCCCCTAAAAAATTTAAAAAATATTAAAAATTTAATCAAATGAAAGGTTAAAAAAAGGTAAAAATAAATTTTTGGGTAATTATTCGAAATTTATTACCCAAAACTAAACAAATTGCATATCATAAACAAAGGGGCCAAACAAACTAAACATTAAAAATAAATATTGTTTAAAAAAAATAAAAAAAAAGCTTTTAAAACATATCAAACTAAAAAATGAAAAAAAATTCCCGATTATTGTAGAAAAGGGGGGGGTTAATTCGGATTTCCCCGGGTTTTTTTTTTTGGGAAATTATTTTCCCAGTTTGATATTTTTAAAGTGTTTTAGTTTTTTTAAAAATTTTATTGTTACTTTTGATTCACAATTCATTCACTAATTTAAAATAATATTTGAGCTTCCAATCAAGAGTTCTTATGTTATTTTTTTATTTTAACGATAAAATATCCTCAAAAAAAAAGGTTTCCTACAACCCTTATTCTTGTAAAAAGACCCTTTTTAAATATAACAAACTTTGTCTTTTTTACAAAATCCCTGTATAATCTGGTTTTCAGAAATAAGTATTGCACCTCTGTCCATTAAAGTTCCGCAATGTCGATTTTTCCTTAAGTCTTCCAAAGAGAACATGATAATATTCCTTTTCCAGCTGATTCAGATGAAAAATCTTTCAGGGGGACAATGTCCCAAATTTTTTGGGTTTTGGT
>NW_026094103.1:0-5393 GCF_024586455.1 Bactrocera neohumeralis | reverse complement strand
TCCTCTTTCTTCTCATACTATATCTCTTTTTCTTTCATTTTTTCCTCACTCTTTCTTCTTCCACTGTAAAGCCGATTGCTATTCTTTTGAAAAGTTTAATTTTTTCTAAGTCAAATTATTTACTATATGTTGAAATTATTAATTTTTGAATTAATTTATTAATATTACTTAAAATATATTTATAATCTATGTATGTATATAAATTTACAAAATGTATTTTAACTGCAATAACAAATTTGAAAGACGTTTTTTCTTTATCAAACACCATGAAATCCTAAATAAAATTTTAATAATTTATGACTTCTTTTAATGTTTATAAATACAAATTCGCAGGTATGCGGTCACCTCAATCATAATTATACCAATTTATACCTGCTTATCTCAACAATACATATAGGCGGGCATTGTTTTTCTAGTTCTTTATTATTAATCTCACACTGCGAAAAGGAATATTAAAAATTTTAATTAATATTATTTTTTAATGAGGTTACACCTCATTTGCAATGAAAAACAGAAAAAATTTATTTAGGGGAAAAGGTTAAGAGTAAATATGGTTTGCTTTATGTCACTATGTTTATTTTAACCAAATGAGTGATAACTAACTCAAGTATTTTAAAATCTAAATCTTGAGATGAGTTGAGGTGTGAGGTTCCAGATGGTTCAGTAGTTTATTTAGTAATAAAAATAACTTGAAATATGAAAATTGTAAATCAATTTATTTAAATATATCTCTTATTTAATTTATTTTTTTTTTAAGGTGAATTTACGCGATTATAGCATTTAACAAACAGCGCATAAATTTTTTCAACTTTATCCATATATAAAATAAGTGAGTTGTTGTTTTTTGATGAACGATTTTATTAAGTTAACCACTGTGTCCGGTTCGAATAATAGAAGATAGGATGGAAAAACAATTGTAAATAAAAAAGGAAAGCTCTATTAAATGAAGATCTATTTAAAAAGGACAATCCATTAACTGGACAGAAATGGAACCCAACTTTTTGGGGTTTTTCAGTAATCATTTAAAAAAACATTTTTTTATTTTTTGACAGAACATATTAAAACATTGAAAATTCAGCCCAAAATTTGATGACGGGTTTTTTTAAAATTGTTTTTTTAAAAAAAAAAAATTTGAAAATTAGGTTTTTTTAAAATTTTAACATTTTTTTTTGAAAATTTTTCCTTTTAAATGGAGGGGGTCGGGGTCCATTAAAACTTTGGGAACTTTGAATTTCCCAAACTTTCTTCGAAATTTTGTTTTTGGGGAAAAGGCTTATTTTTTTAGATTTAGAAGCCCCCAAAAAAATACAAAGGGAAAATCAGATCTTTCCCTTCGGCCCATTTCTGAGATAATTTTTTTAATTCCCCTCAAAATGGCCATAAATAAAAAGTGGGGCAAAAATTTAGAAACCAAAACAAACCAATTCGCCCTTTTTTGGCAAAAAAAATTTTTGACATCGAACGATGCGTTTTTAAACCCCGTAACGTTGGTAACAAAATTTTTAAAAAAAATACCCCAATGCACCAGCGTAAACCCCAACCAAACGGGATTTTTGGGAGCATCTTCAAGATCATGTTTTCCTTAACATTTTTTGTGGGTCGTCAGGCAAAGTTAAAATTTAACCCAAAATTAAAATTTTGGAAACAACATTTCCGAAAAAAATTTGGGGTTTTCCCAAAAAACCAAAAAGTTCAAATTTTTCCAAAGGAAAAACAAAAATCCATTTAAAAAATTATCTTAAAAAATAAATTATAAAACCAAACAACGCAAATAAAAAACCCGTGAGATTTGCAAATTTTAGTTTTTTTTTTAAAAACGCTCTTAAAAATACCCGATTTTGATAAACCTTTGTCCCGACTTTTGGGGCTGCACAGGGCATTTTTTTCGAATCCCCAAATTTTTTGGGAAAATTTATGGGCCTAAAAAAAATTTCAACCGTTTTTTAAAATTTTTACATATGTTATTTACCATTAATAGTTATCGTCCCTCCAAATTTTTATTTTTGAAAAAATTTTTTTATTTTTTTTAATTTTTCAAAAAAAATTTTCGGGTTTTTTTTGAATTTTTTTTTAATAAATTAATTTTTTTGAGAGGGGCATATAAAAAACTACCGAATAAAACAATTCTGATTTTTTTTTTAGAAACGAACAGCCATCACCCTAAAATGAACCATTTTTTTTTTGGGTATTTTATTAAAAAAAATATATATTAAAAATTAAAAAGAAAAAATTTTTTTTTTTAAAAACAAATAAAAAAATTTTAAAAAATTTAAAAATGATTAAAATTTGTTGTCTAAAAAAATTTTCCTAAAAAGAAAGAAAATTAAAGGGTTTCCACAGGGGGTTTTCCTTTTTAAAAAAGGTTTTTGTTTTTTTTCCAATAAAATTTTTTTTGGATGAAATATTAAAATTTTTCCGGGGTGTTGGGGAATTCAAATAAAATTTTAGTATTGAAATTTTTTATCGAATTTTTAATGGTATAAATGTATAACAGCAACGCGGGGCCCGGACCCCTGGTAGTATTATAAAAATGCCCAAATGCAACCCGGTTTTTTTGGGTTTAAAAGGGGGTTGTTTAATCTAACAAAATTTGGGATAAAACGGGAGGGTTTTTTTATAAATTGTTGAATTCCCCAAAAAAAAGGGCGGGAAGAAATAAAGGGACATAAAACTTTTTTGAAAATATGGTCGAAAAAAAGGGGAACGTTTGGGGAAATTTATTTTTTAAATCCAAAAAAAGGAGCCCCAAAATTGGAAACCTCCGGGGGATTAGCCTCCTCAACACCCAATAAAGGGGGTTCTATCGACGTATTGAAAAATTTGTTAACTTTTTTAAAACAAACTGTTGGACCTTTTCGGGTCCCCAAAGACCGGAAAAACGAATGACCAGATTTCACCATGCGAAATTTGGAAAAGACCGTAAAAAGGGGAGAAATCGACACCCCCCCTTCCCCGGTTTCAAAGCTTTTTCGACAGCACAAAAAGGGCCCCTCCCGAGGGGGTTCGGTTTGGCCCCCCAAAAAACAAATCGGGGAAAACGACGTTGGCCCCAAAAAGCCCCGTCAGGATCGGAAGGACCTCCGAGGTTCGATAAAAGGGGGTTTCAAAAAGGCACTCCCATCGGCGACTTCAACCGCCTGGGAAAATAGTCGAGCTGGAACTCAAAAAAAATTTCCATCTTCTATAAGAGGTAAGTTTTGGGATCCGCATATTGATTCATCGGCCCACCCCCGTTGTTCTGCTTTTCCGGCGGGACAAGGAAGCCAAAAAATGGTCTGGCAGTGAACGGGGAAAGCGTTTTGTCATAAAACAAAAAGCGTCGCATTTTGGACCTTTGTCCTGTTGCAGTCATAATTTTGAAGTCGTAGAAAATTTGTTATTTTGGAAAGGGAAAACAACCAACAATTCATAAAAACCCGCGGAAACCCGCCAAAAGGTGCTCCGGGGTGGCAATTGAAAGTAACCCCCCGAAACAAAAGCCCCCATAAGTCGCCATAATTCCCCCTCTATGGGCAGAGGGGGAGTTGTCAACAACTGATGAGTGGGTTGCGATTTTTCAAGGGGAAGTTCTGCAAAAAGTTTTATTTTTGCGCTTTGGGCCCATTTATGAATATCGCATTCGATGGAACGATGAGCTGTACGAGATTTTTAGGACGAATTGACATAGTTCAGGGGAATTAAAAGACAGGGGCCCACGCGGTTGGTTCATGTTGCCCGGGAATGGAAAAAACACTCCAGCCAAAAAGTATTGGGGACCCCGTACCCCCCGGGGGGAAGCAGAAAGAGAAGCCCCCACCTGTTGGAAGGACCGGGAGAAGGCCCCGGTTTACGTTTTGGAATACCCAAATTTGGGCCCCGTAGCAAAAAGGGAGAAACGACTGGCGCGCTTTTTTAAACCGGTTTAAATCGCGTAAGGGTGTCTACGCCAAATTAAGAAGAAGAAGATTCCCAAAAAAAATTTTGCTTCAATAGGATGGGAATGAAATATTAACTGACCAATAACTGAGACTAAAATTTATTTTATTTTTAATTTTTAGAGAATGATACAAAAAATAAGCACTAAAACAAAAAAACATCTTTTTTTTAAAATTTTTTTGATTTTTTCCCTTTTAAAATTTTGGGGGGAATAGGAATTTTCACCAAAGGGTTATTGGCAAAAAAAATTTATTAAAGTTAAAATAAAATAAATAAATGTTTATTGTTTAAAAAAGGCAGATCTGATCGTTTTCCCAAATTAAACCGGGATTTTTAAAGAAAATTGTAAAAGTTCTAGTTTAAGTTGTTGAAACAAGTATTTCTAAAAAGGGGAATTTCGATATTCACATTGTTTCATGCCAATATATTTATTTTTAAAAACTTACTGCGAATATTTAACCCGAAAAGCTGAAGATCAGCTTTAAAGAGCTAAAATTACAACAATATGCTTTTTTTTCGGGGTTCTTTATTTTTGTGATTTCTCCAAATTTGGGATAGCCAAAAAATTTTACTTGGCTTTGAAGTAATTTTGCCAATAAAGAATTGGGGCCCATAAAGGGGAAAATAAAATTATTTAAAAATTCTGTTATCAATAACCGTACACGAGTTCAATATGGGAACTTGTCATGAAGACAAATTTTTGTAATTTTCATGTTACGTATACGCCAAGGCAACCCGTGGGATTTAAACCAACACTCTCCCCCCCCAAAAAAAGTCGCAAAAATTTTTTGGGCGAATTATTTTTTTATTAATCTAAATTTGTGTAAGAAAAAAGGGTTATCACTTTTTATGCTTGATTCACTTCGTTTTTATTCACCCAATTATATTTAGGGCGCAATAACAATTTTTTTTTTTTGTAAAAAAAAAATTTATGCGCGATGCACTTGAATGAAATGCAAAATTTTCCCAAAAACGCTCTAAAAATTCTTTTTTTTGTTTTAATTACTATATTTGTATATATGTATATAGTATATATTTTTACGTTTGCGCTAAGGCCTGCAGAAGAAAAGGGAATTACTTTTTATTAATTGGGATTCGTAAAGAAATAAAATTCGCAAAATTAACGAAACCAATAAAAATGTGACTTTCGAAGTTTGGAATACTGCAAAACACAAGTGACGTTTTTTGTGATGATTTTTCGAAGTTTTAAAGGGACTAATGATTAAAAAATTTTTAAAAACATAAATTTGTTTTTATTTGGGATCTATTTTTGAAAATTGAAACAAAAAAAAGGGAAAATGAAAAAGAGAAATGTGATGCATGAACAGTTACTTTTTTTTATTATTTTTATTATATATAAAATTATATATAGTAATATTAATATATTCTTTAAAATTTTATCAATTTTTTCTTATGCTTTTTTAGAATTTCCTTTTTTTTTTTTTGCTGCAAAACCCAAGTGGGGAAGCTTTTTATTT
>NW_026094102.1:0-3613 GCF_024586455.1 Bactrocera neohumeralis | reverse complement strand
TTAATTTTTAAATTTTTTAAGTTTTGATTTTCGAAAATATTAAAAAATGGTCCCCCTCAAAAACCAAAATTTTTTTTAAAAAAATTTTTAAAACTATGGGATTAAAAACTCATTTTTTTTTTTAATTTTTATAAAAAAATATTTTGGGGTTTGGCAACCTCTTTTCCCCATTTTTTTTGCATTTTTATATTAATTAATTTAAACCTTTTTAAATTTTTTTTCCTTAACATTTATTTAGTTTTTCCGGGGTAGGCCCCCTAAAATTTTTAAAATACACTCATTTGCCTTTTTGATTAGTTTTTATTTCAAAATACTTTTATTCCCCCCAAATTTTGTATTCTTATTTAAAACAAATTTTAAAAATATCAAATCGGGGAATTACAAAAAAAAAAAATTTAAAAAATTTAAACCATGGGAATTTAAACCCCTTAGAAATATATAAAATTTATTAAAAAATTTTAAAATGGGGGGAACTATATTATTTATATCTTATATGTAAAATCGATGGAAAACCCCAAAAAAAAATAATATTTTTTTCAAAAAATTTTCAATGTGACATATCTTTTGGGGGGAAATTTGGAAAATTTTTTTTTTTCAAATTTATTTTAAATTTGAGATTTTTCATTTTTTTATTTTACTTTTAAAACTCTGATAGTGGTTTTTTTGTTTCAAAAAGTAAAATATTTTTTCCACTTTTTTTTTTTCCACAGGGTATCAGGAAACCTTTAATCTTTTTTTTTTCCCCTGGTTATTTCCCCGCACCGTTACCTTCCCCGCGCGCATTTTTTTGAAAATTTTAGAACAAATTAAATGTTTTTATAAAACCCCGGGGCAAAGCATCGCCGCCTTTACCCCAGTATCACAAAAAACCACACACGTCGATTGGTTGTCTGGTAAAGTCAGCTAATGTTTCAGGTTGGTACCATTATCGGGGGTTTGAAAATTTTTCACATTCATTTTCATGTAATTGATGTTGGGGTTTGAATCCTTAAGGGGTTTAATTGTTCTTCAAACAAAATTTATTAAAAAAAAAAATATTTTCATTTTTTTAATATTTAACCTTATATATTTGTTCTCCTCCAGAATATACTCAACAAATTTTATATATTTCAAAACTTCATAATCACAGAAACTTTTTCGAAAATTTTGAAAACCAAGCGCCGGCGGAGTAACTTTTATCGCCGCCTGCAAATGGGGGCGTTTAAAGGGCCCTACAAACATTTACCACCATTTTCAACGATGACTAATTTCTTTTTAATTATAAGCACAAAAAGTTTTTTAGGCAAAATTTTTTTCTCAGCACCCCAAAAAGGGGAAAGCTAGGAAGTAAAGATCTAATAAAAATCATATACAATTTTGAAATTTTGGGTAAAAAGTAAAAACAAGTTATTCATGGCCTTCCCGGTAATTTAAAAAAAAAAATATCTTTTTGGGGAGGTAACCCTAAAACCCATGGTCACCATTGCATCCCAAAAATTAGATTTGGTGCAGTTCATTCTGGACTTAAGATTTTTGCCTTAAAAAAATTTTTTAAGATATTTTTTTAATTTTTTATTCATAAAAAAAAAAACATTTTTTTTAATTTCCAAAACATCAATTACTTTTTTTTTAATATTTTGTTATTATAATTTTCTTTTTAACCCGCAAAACTGCCCCCAATGAATTCATGTCAACCCCAAAAACCCATTAATAGAACCCTTTGATGTTGGCAAGGTAAAATTTTCTGAAATTTCTGCATTTTGCCTTTTTAAAAAAATTAAATTAAATGTTGAGACAATTTTTAAAAGGGAAAATTTTTAGTTTTTGGGGAAAAAATTCTAAAATTAAATTTAGCAGAAACTTGAAAAAAATATATAATAAATCAAATTAATTTGGGGAAAAAAAATTTTTTAGACACAAAAAAAATTTTAATATAATTTGGGAAAAAATTTTAATAAATTATATAAATGAATTTGGGGGTAAAAATTATTTTAAAAACGAAAAGAACTATTACTTTTGAATTTTTGTAACTTTTTTTCCTTTCTCCTGCTAGTTGCTTAAATCTTCCCCTTTTGATGTTCAGGCGAAAGACTTTGCCCGAAATATAATAAAAACATTTTATTGACTGTAGGGCCCAGAATTCTTAAATTTGTTTTTTTTTTTTATTTGGCTAGTGGAGGATCGAAACCTGATCCGGGGAAGTTTGCCAGTTTTCATCTTTATTAAATCATTGACCGTGTGTTTGTTTTAACTTTCAAACGGGTGACCGATTTCGTAAATTTTTTTTGTGTGTTCGGGGGCTAGAAGGTTTAGATTCACTTTTTCCACTGGAAAAAGTTTTTTTAAAAAATTTTTTTCATTTGTAATTAATTCAATTTGGAATTTTTGGGACTGATAGATTCCCTACCATCGAGTATCCAATATTCAAACCTTAAATTACGAAAACATGCAAAAAACAAAACAATGCCAAAAAAAAGGCGACATCTGTGGGAAAAATTTTTTCAAAGTGAAACAGAGTTTTTCCCGTTAAAAACCCCTTTTAGGGGTTTATAACATTTTTTTCATCCCTCTAACTATTAAAAGGGGATCTTGACAGGAAATTTTAAAATTTTTAAAAGATCTGGCATAAAAAAAAATTTGGGGAAAACCCTAAGGTTGAAAAAAAGGTCTATTAAAAAAGAATACGGGAAATTTTTTTGATTTTTGCAAGATTGAGGGAAAAATTTTTCCCGCCGTTTTTTTTTGTCTTTCCCCCGTTTCTTACTATGAATCCAACCAGGTTTGGGGGAAAAACGGGGACTTGGGGTTAATTTCACTGATGGCCCGCCCAAATATTAAAGTATTTTTACCAAAAAACCCAAATTTTTTCTTAAGCCCTTTTTAAATTTTTTGATTCATTTTGCTTCACCAAAAAAGGTTTATTCCTTTTTATACTTCATAACTAACTAATTTGTAATCATATAGACATAATAGAGTATACCTATGTATCAGCCACAGTAAAAAAGGGGGGCGGGCCCTCTATATTATATAAAATTTTGAAATATTTGTATCACTTTTATGTAAATAACCTTCCCCAAAATTTTTCCTTTTGAGAATATTTAAAGTCTAAAACTATCCGACAATCCCGCTTTGATTCATGCTTGGGGGCGAAACATCTACATCAGGGAATTCATCAGTTTCCATGAATTGGACCCCCAAAGGATTTGGGCCATTTTAAGGTAACTGACCAACACTTGAAAGGGAAATTAAAAAAAGAATGCCAAAAAAAATGCTTTTGAAAAAAACATTCCCTTTTTGGGAAAGGTTTTTGTGGTTTTTTTTTTTTAAAAAAAAAGGAACCCTTTTAAATCAATCACCTCATTAAATACACAATTTAAAAACACACAAGACAGACAAATATTTCAACTGAAATAAATACTTGTTTAAAAACGTAAAGAATAACCCAAAAACAACTTTTTTTTACAAAACCATTTTTTTCACGATTGGGTTGAACGTAAATCGAATTCTTTGGGGGAAACCATAAAAACCATCCATCTATGTTTAATGTTTTTCCTTTTTTGCAATATTTTTCCCCAACTTTGTATTCCTTTTACCACCCAAAATTTTGACAAAAGAAATGGGGAAACTAAACGTG
>NW_026094101.1:0-3680 GCF_024586455.1 Bactrocera neohumeralis | reverse complement strand
CCCATAACTTCAAAAAGGGTAATTAGCATAAATATGTAAAGTTCATATTTTTACGCATCTTGATATCGATTGCATAATATGTATGTACCAAAAAATCAATTTTACACCTTAATTTAAGATTTCAAAGTTGTTCCAAATACACTGTCGCTATTGCTATTGAACAACTCTATGACAACTCCAATAAAATCAAAACGGCTAATTTGCATAAATATGTAAAGTTCATATTTTTACGCATCTTGATATCGATTGCATAATATGTATGTATCAAAAAATCAATTTTACATCTTAATTTAAGATTGTAAAATTGTTCCAAATACACTGTCGCTATTGCTATAGAACAACTCTATGACAACTCCAATAGCATCAAAACGGCTAATTTGCATAAATATGTAAAGTTCATATTTTTACGCATCTTGATATCGATTGCATAATATGTATGTACCAAAAAATCAATTTTACACCTTAATTTAAGATTGTAAAATTGTTCCAAATACACTGTCGCTATTGCTATAGAACAACTCTATGACAACTCCAATAACATCAAAACGGCTAATTTGCATAAATATGTAAAGTTCATATTTTTACGCATCTTGATATCGATTGCATAATATGTATGTACCAAAAAAATCAATTTTACACCTTAATTTAGGATTGTAAAACTGTTCCAAATATACTGTCGCTATTGATATAGGGCAACTCTATTACAACTCCAATAACATCAAAAAGGCGGCTAATTTGCATAAATATGTAAAGTTCATATTTTTACGCATCTTGATATCGATTGCATAATATGTATGTACCAAAAAATCAATTTTACATCTTAATTTAAGATTGTAAAATTGTTCCAAATACACTGTCGCTATTGCTATAGAACAACTCTATGACAACTCCAATAGCATCAAAACGGCTAATTTGCATAAATATGTAAAGTTCATATTTTTACGCATCTTGATATCGATTGCATAATATGTATGTACCAAAAAATCAATTTTACATCTTAATTTAAGATTGTAAAATTGTTCCAAATACACTGTCGCTATTGCTATAGAACAACTCTATGACAACTCCAATAGCATCAAAACGGCTAATTTGCATAAATATGTAAAGTTCATATTTTTACGCATCTTGATATCGATTGCATAATATGTATGTACCAAAAAATCAATTTTACATCTTAATTTAAGATTGTAAAATTGTTCCAAATACACTGTCGCTATTGCTATAGAACAACTCTATGACAACTCCAATAACATCAAAACGGCTAATTTGCATAAATATGTAAAGTTCATATTTTTACGCATCTTGATATCGATTGCATAATATGTATGTACCAAAAAATCAATTTTACATCTTAATTTAAGATTGTAAAATTGTTCCAAATACACTGTCGCTATTGCTATAGAACAACTCTATGACAACTCCAATAACATCAAAACGGCTAATTTGCATAAATATGTAAAGTTCATATTTTTACGCATCTTGATATCGATTGCATAATATGTATGTACCAAAAAATCAATTTTACACCTTAATTTAAGATTTCAAAGTTGTTCCAAATACACTGTCGCTATTGCTATAGAACAACTCTGTGACAACTCCAATAGCATCAAAACGGCTAATTTGCATAAATATGTAAAGTTCATATTTTTACGCATCTTGATATCGATTGCATAATATGTATGTACCAAAAAAATCAATTTTACATCTTAATTTAAGATTGTAAAATTGTTCCAAATACACTGTCGCTATTGCTATAGAACAACTCTATGACAACTCCAATAACATCAAAACGGCTAATTTGCATAAATATGTAAAGTTCATATTTTTACGCATCTTGATATCGATTGCATAATATGTATGTACCAAAAAATCAATTTTACATCTTAATTTAAGATTGTAAAATTGTTCCAAATACACTGTCGCTATTGCTATAGAACAACTCTATGACAACTCCAATAACATCAAAACGGCTAATTTGCATAAATATGTAAAGTTCATATTTTTACGCATCTTGATATCGATTGCATAATATGTATGTACCAAAAATCAATTTTACGCCTTAATTTAAGATTGTTAAATTGTTCCAAATACACTGTCGCTATTGCTATAGAACAACTCTATGACAACTCCAATAACATCAAAACGGCTAATTTGCATAAATATGTAAAGTTCATATTTTTACGCATCTTGATATCGATTGCATAATATGTATGTACCAAAAAATCAATTTTACACCTTAATTTAAGATTGTAAAATTGTTCCAAATACACTGTCGCTATTGCTATAGAACAACTCTATGACAACTCCAATAACATCAAAACGGCTAATTTGCATAAATATGTAAAGTTCATATTTTTACGCATCTTGATATCGATTGCATAATATGTATGTACCAAAAAATCAATTTTACACCTTAATTTAAGATTGTAAAATTGTTCCAAATACACTGTCGCTATTGCTATAGAACAACTCTATGACAACTCCAATAACATCAAAACGGCTAATTTGCATAAATATGTAAAGTTCATATTTTTACGCATCTTGATATCGATTGCATAATATGTATGTACCAAAAAATCAATTTTACATCTTAATTTAAGATTGTAAAATTGTTCCAAATACACTGTCGCTATTGCTATAGAACAACTCTATGAACACTCCAATAGCATCAAAACGGCTAATTTGCATAAATATGTAAAGTTCATATTTTTACGCATCTTGATATCGATTGCATAATATGTATGTACCAAAAAATCAATTTTACATCTTAATTTAAGATTGTAAAGTTGTTCCAAATACACTGTCGCTATTGCTATAGAACAACTCTATGACAACTCCAATAGCATCAAAACGGCTAATTTGCATAAATATGTAAAGTTCATATTTTTACGCATCTTGATATCGATTGCATAATATGTATGTACTAAAAAATCGATTCTACACCTTAATATAAGATTGTAAAATTGTTCCAAATACACTGTCGCTATTGCTATAGAACAACTCTGTGACAACTCCAATAGCATCAAAACGGCTAATTTGCATAAATATGTAAAGTTCATATTTTTACGCATCTTGATATCGATTGCATAATAAGATTGTAAAATTGTTCCAAATACACTGTCGCTATTGCTATAGGGCAACTCTATGACAACTCCAATAACAGCAAAAAGGCTAATTAGCATAAATATGTAAAGTTCATATTTTTACGCAACTTGATATCGATTGCATAATGTGTATGTATCAAAAAATCGATTCTACACCTTAATTTAAGATTGCAAAATTGTTCTAAGTACACTGTCGCTTTTGCTATAGGGCAACTCTGTGACAACGGCTAGTTAGCATAAATATGTAAAGTTCATATTTTTACGCATCTTGATATCGATTGCATAATATGTATGTACCAAAAATCAATTTTACATCTTAATTTAAGATTGTAAAATTGTTCCAAATACACTGTCGCTATTGCTATAGAACAACTCTATGACAACTCCAATAACATCAAAACGGCTAATTTGCATAAATATGTAAAGTTCATATTTTTTCGCATCTTGATATCGATTGCATAATGTGTATGTACCAAAAAATCAATTCTACACCTTAATTTAAGATTGTAAAATTGTTCCAAATACATTGTCGTTATGGCTATACGTACAACTCTATGACAACCCAATAACATCAAA
>NW_026094100.1:0-4531 GCF_024586455.1 Bactrocera neohumeralis | reverse complement strand
AAAACAAACCGTTTTTGGGAAGGTATTCTCAAAACAACTCTTTTTTATAAAATGAGTAGGATATAAAAAAATTTTCCCGCGTATTTTTGATATAGGCTTAAATGTTTTGGGAAATTTTTAATTCCCTTTTAAAAAGGTACAGTCATTTTTAAAAAATTTCAGCAGTTTATTACTAAATAACAGTTTTTTCTCTTTTTCCCCAGGTTTCATAAAGGGTTACTAAAATTTTACTCGTTATCGCTTGGTGGAGGACGGAAGACCACAGTGGATTTCATCTGTTCTCATCCTGAATTAATATAAAACCCTTTTTTTATTTTAAAGAAGTTAAAAAAGGTAACCATTGCACCATTTTGTTTCTTTTTGAAACTATTAATTCCGTTATGCTTTTTGGGGACAGCCTTTCAAGGGGGTTTGAGGGTTTCAAGTAATCTGTGTCTTTTGTGCAAAACTGGGGGGGAAAAAAGGTTTTTTTTGTTCCCTTCGCCTCACAGGGGCGCAAATATTTTATAAATACAACTATAAATATTAATATACATGGCGTAAAAGAAAATTTTTCGTAAAAGGTGTATTGGCATACAAAATATTATTCTTTGAAAAGTTTGCGTTGGGAAAATAAAAATTTAAGTGAGTTTTTCACAAATTAAAAGTTAAATATATGAAATTTCTTCAACCCAACGGGCTCCCCCAAAAAATAAAATTAATCACTTCTGCCTTTGATTTCAATAAATTTTTAAAAAAATTTAAAAATTGGAAAAAAAAGTTTAATTTTAAGGGAAAAAAACTAAATTTTTTTTAAATTTTTTTTTTAAAAAAAATTTTCAGAAATTTGTCATTCAAGAACATTCATAAAGGGGTTACTATTTCTTGTGGGTTTAATTTTTTTTCCTTCACTTCCCAAATTAAAAACAAACAACAAGATAATAGTATATAAATAATATAAAAAGCCAAAATCATAATCTATGGAAGGTTTTTTTAATTGCCAAGATATCTCTTAATTTTTTTGGATGATTTCCAAGGTAAAGATCAATATCTGAAAATTTTTTAGAGGTTAATAAAAAAAGCTATTTTTTTACAAAACCATTTCTTCGTTTAAGCAACATTGGTGGAGGGGTATTATATTAGTAAAAAAATTAACAATTTTTTCATTCCCCAAAAAATAAAACCACAAATTTGGGATTTCTGCATTGTTTCGTGCATATAAAAAAATTTAAAGTTATTGATATTTTTTCTTTTTCAAAAAAGGGGGTAAAGTTTAATTGTTATCGTTAAAAAAAAATCAAAAAAATTTTATAATTACCTAACAGATAAAAGTAATTGGAAATAAAGCAAGACCCCTAACCCAAATTCTCTAACCCCAACTTTCTGTTTTTGAATCACCCTATTTTCTCCATAATTTAATCTCAGGATTGATAATTGAATCCATATTGCGTCCCCATTTCTTCCTTTGACATTCTAACAGAGGGAAGTGGCTATTGCTTTTTTATTCACCAAATTTTAAATTTGACGCTTTACTAAAGGGAAATCAACGTAATAGGAAAACCCCTCCCTTTTTTATCTTGTTTTATTTCTTTAATTAGTTTCTTTGTGGGGCCTAAAGGAAAATTATTATGCCACAATTTTAACCCATATACCTCTTTTCTTACACCAATTAGTTATTTAATACTCAATTTGTTACTGATTTTTTTTTTTGAGTTGATGGATGTAAAAATTTAAAATAAAAGCCAAAATTTTTTTATGTTGGAAGGAAAGATTTGGGGAGCCAAAAAAATGTCTTAAATTTTCTGAAGTTATTGGTTCGTTTGGGTTACGAAGTTTTTTAATTAACTATTCCCTAACACCCGAAAAGGGGGTTTTAATGATAATAATAATAACACTACTGAAAATTTGTGGCAAGGTATCCAATTTTATGTTACCCGGTATGATACAACTGATACAACATTTGGGCAGAGATATTTATCTTCATAATATTGCCTTTGAACCAAAAAGGGGTAATGTTTAAATTAAACCCCCTTTTTAAAAAACATAAATAAATTAAAAGGGGCTTTTAAAATTTAAAGCCCCTTTTCCCCAATATTCGCAAATATAAAATTAAGAATGTACACTTCCTGGTTTTCATTAATAAAAAATTTTAAAATACAGGGAAATTTAATGAAAACATACTGTTAATATATGTACATATATTATATTTTAACTCTGTCAATCAGTTTTTGACGTAAAAATTTTCCCCAAAGTTTTTAATGAAACAATTAATGACTTTCTTTTTTTCTAAACAACAAATGTAAAGAAAACCACTGTGACAGCATTAGACATCGAAAGTAAAACTTTGTTTTTTTAATAAGTTTTTGATATACAAAAAAGGAATTGAATATTGATTTTATTATGAAAAAAAGTTTTCTTACGAATAAAATTTTTATACTAATTTTTTTACCATTATCCTGATAGATTTCACTAAAAGAGAAGAACAAAGCAGTACTGAAATATTCATGGAATTTAAACAAAAAAAAGTCAATAATGAGCCTTGGGCAATTAATTTTGGGTTAGAAAGTTGGAAGACTGAACTTTTCAAATTGAAATCATAAGTGCAACCAAGCAAACTTGGACGATGGTGAATCCCCCGAGTTCAAAAAACCGGGCCACGGTTTTGATTGCACTTGCCCATTCAAAAAATTTAAACAAATCGAGGTAAAGGTTTTTTTCGATCAAATAGTTTCCAACTGAGGGCGGCTTTGGGTAAAGAAATGTATAGGGTGTTTTAAACCCAACTTTTAAGCCCACAAATATCTTATCCTTCTACTAATTGTACACTATTGCAATTTTTTTCTTTTTAAACCGCTATGAATTTATAAGGAATTTTAAAACAAAAAAAAAAACTTAGCTTCGGCTGAGCAACTAAAATATTCTAAAGGTTTCCCATAGAATTGTCTTAGTAAATTTTATGCATTGTGAACATACCTTGTTTTAATCGTAGTTCATCGACAACGTTGTGTAAGATTTGATCTAAAAAATTTTCCCAAAGATTTTAGGTTTCTTGGAGAATAGTCCTTAAATTTTGTTAACACAAATATGAACAAAGTTTTCCAACAAGTTCTTGATTTTGCTCTTTCCCATTTTCAAAATTTCACGCTTGATCTAAACGAGGTAAAGTTACATTTAAATATTTGTATAACAATATTTTAACAGAATTAAATCAACAAATTATACAATCACAAAATTAAAGGGTTGAATTAAAAAAGTTGAGAAATTTCAAATGTAAATACTAAATGTTGAAAAATTAAAGTTATACTCGCAGGCTGCCTAAACATTACATAGTATAATTTACTAACATTTTTAATTTTATTTAAAACATCCAACTTTGCCTTCTTAAAAGTTTTTAAAATGGATTTTCCTCTTGCATTTCTAAGCTTCTATTCCGATTTGATAACCCCTAAGTTCAATAAAAAATGGTTTTAAATTTTGATATAGGGGAAATTGTATTAAACTAATTTATTTATATATTATTATAAAGATGTAATAACTTTTGGATTAATTTTTAAATTAAAACTTTATTTAAAAAAAAAGGGAAGAAAATGGTAACACATATCGAAAATTATGTATGTATGTTTGTTTACTAGACATTTAGTGAGAACTGTTCAATATTCTGATAAGGAAGAAGCATCGAAAATTAAAAAATTTTTTTATGTTTGCATATATGTTGTTGTCCAATAGTTGTGGTGCAATTTCACCTTTTTAACAATTTGCAACCATTAAATCAAGAAACCTGTGACATTCGATTTAAAATTAATCAGCAAAATAATCTTTCATTTAGATAAACCAAATTATACAGAGTTTCATATTCGACGGGGGGATTCATTATATTTTGGGGGTTTCGCTAATTTGGAATATGATTTGTAATGCATATGATAATATAAATTACACCAATTTCATTTCCCAATAAAAAGTTGTCATCACCAACTATTATGCCATATATGACTTTCATTTAATTTTCTTGATATAAATGTTTTGTTCTTCAAAAATTTGAAGAAGTAAAATATAAATTCGTAGTAGAATATCGCCGAAATGAAATGGCCTTCATTTCATTGTTGAAGAAAAAAAAATTTTTATTAAATAAAAAATCCACAAATATTTACCGAAAGAGAGACGAAAAGCACAAACTATCTGTCAAACATGGGAACAAATGCAGGGAAGGAATGGAAACTCTCACACCAGATACCTGGGTTTAATTGGCTTGGTTTGCCAACTTGAAATGTCGAATTCTTTTGTAGAAAATAGACTGCCAGAAAACTTGTTCTAATAAAAATTCTGGTATTAGGTAAATTGATTGGGAAAGGGCAACCATACTTGGTAATGTTTGCTTTTAAGATATGTACTTGCAAATACTTGAGCTGCGTTAAATCAATGCAAAATAAATTGCACAAATGATAGAGATGAAATTGACAGTTGAATTGAGGAAAAAATTTTATAAAGAAAAAACTATGTTGAAAGACTTTAAAAAAAAATTTTTAAAAAAATTTAAAAAAAAAAATTTTTACCC
>NW_026094099.1:0-4802 GCF_024586455.1 Bactrocera neohumeralis | reverse complement strand
AAAATTTTGTTTTAGGGCTTCCAACTTAGGGAAATTAATCAACTTGATATAATATAAAGGTTTCCCAATTTAAAATCTTGAACAATCCGGGAGCCTGGTACATGCATAATGAGAATATTCATTAAGATCTTGATATTCCTATGGTAAAAAAGGAGAGAGAGAACAGCAGAATGAGATATATCTCTAAATTTCCCGGAACACCCAAACCCCATTCAATGCCTGGCAAATTCTTCAAAAAAACACGTTCAAAAAGTGATCTACCAGCCTACTAGAAAACTGAACCCAAAAAAAACAACCCCTTTTTGGGTTTTTTGGGGGCTATACCGGGTTGAACTTTAAAAAAAAAAAAAATTTTTTTTTGCTTTTCGAACTTATATTAAAAAAATATCCTGTGAAAGGGGGAATTTTTTTAAAATTTTTTTTGAATGGCAGGTTCAAATAGCGACCGCTCAGAGGTGCAAACTTATGGTGAAACTTTAAACGCGTTTTTCTCGAAACGACTTTTTTAAAATTTTGCGACATTATAACTCAACGAGAAATTAACCGATCGCTTCAAAAAAAAACGGATATAGTTGAATACTTTTTGCTATCAATGACTACGATTTTTTTGATTGGCAAAAATTGTCAATTTGGCTTTAAAAAACAAATTTTTTTTGGGAAAAAAAAACATTTTTTTTTAAAATGGCGTATTTTTTTAAATTTTTTGATATTTTTAAAAGATCGTGTATAAAGAAAATATATTTAATTTTAATAAAATTTTAAATTTTTTTTGTTTCCTCTCAATCGCGGAAAACAGTTGAGGCACTTTTTTTTCGGTACTTCCGCAGACAGCACATTATTCCGTTATTTTTCAATATTTTTGTAAAATTTTTTTTTTTTAAAATCAAAAAAATCTTTACGTCCATGCGTCAAACATTCAATCTAGTACTTTCTTTTAAAAAAAAAAAAAAAATCGCCCAATTTTTTTTTCACACTGGTATGCTCCTTAAATAGATTTAATTTTTTAAAAATTTTTGTTATCTTTTCCAACAGATCCCAAAAAATAAAAAATACTGAAAAAACATCCGAATTCAGCGTCCTTTTTTCATTCAAATAAGAATCAAAACCCATCGACTTCATTTAAAAATGGGGTCAATTTTAATTTTCCTCACGCACCTGCCTTCCTGTGCGGAAATGAAATTTTAAGGGGCTGTCATATGGTTATTTTATGGGCGTCTTCGTTGTGTTCCTCTTTTTCCCTTTTTGGGAGTTTTGCTAAAATTTGTGCTCCCATATCTCATTGTTATTATTTGCCTACATTGTTGCAGTTGACGAGACAATAATTTAAAATTTGCAGCAGAAATGAGAGTTTGCATGATATTTCGTTTTAAGACACTATTGGGCCCCCCGAAAAGTGTAAAATGCAATGATTCAAAGACGTGAAAAATTTGAAAGGATTCCTTCAGTCCTTTAAAAACCGCCCTATATTTTGGCGATTAGCTTTAACCGATATAAAACAGTAAGTTGAAAAGAACAGAAAATTTTTGATTTGGGGTTTTATCCCTTAGTTTTACTTGGGATTGCATGGTTTGGGAAACCCGGGTAGCAATTTCCATAAAAATTTCGGGTCAAATTTGTAAATTTTAAAAAGGCTTAATTTCGTACTCATTTTTGCCGCTATTTGAATCATTCTTGAACACAAAAACTTTCGTGGGGTGAAACAGACGGATTGACAAAAAATCGCGGACGTTGTTTTTATGTTAATCATGGAAAGTTTTCTTTTTGAGTTTAAAAATTTGAGGCAAATTAATATACCGTTCAAAAATAAAAGAACAATGAAGGGGGCCGGTTCGGGAACCGAAAATATTATATCCCGCAAAAAAAAATCAAAGTCTTTAAAAAAATTTTTTGTGTAAAACGTCAACCTGAGGGTCGAAAACCAACTTTTTTATTTTATATATATTTAATATACATTATTTGGGGTTTATTGAAAACAAAAAATTTTTTTTATTGTGGGAGTGGGGGATTATCGACCCCTTTTTATTCATTGTAAAACATACTATTAAATGTCATATAAAAAAATAATCATATGGGGAAAAACAGCCGGGGTTTTAAAAAAACCCGATATCAAGGGGGAAGTATTCTAAAAAATTTTTAAAACAAACCCCTCTGAAATTTTTTTGAAAAAAATCAAATATTGCATATATTAGGGGTTTAAAAAATTACCCTTTTTAACCGAAAATTACCATTTTGAAAATGTTATCTAATTTCATTTTATCGACATTACCGCCAAAAAATGTATCCCCCACCATAATCATTTTTGTTTGTTATCGAAAACATAGTTCAGCATCATTTCATCATCTGTCAAAAATTTTATTTTTAGATTAAATTTTAATTTTATAAAAAAAAATTTTAATGAAATGCATGGGGGATTGTTTTTTTTCTTTGAAAATTTGGGATACAATTAAACCTTTTTTAAAAAAATAAATAAACAAAAGGGGAAAAAAACAAAATTTTTTTGAGACTTTAATTAAAGATAAAGTTTTAGAACAATATGTCAAAGGATGTTTTTTTTTTTTTAAAATATTTTTTTGTTTTCAATTATTGGATATTTTTCACCTCCGGGAGTATAGGATTCAGATAAATTTTCTTGAAAGGGTTTTAAAGTTTAAAAAAGTCAAGGAAACTGTTTTGGGGAAAAGGGGGCTACAGAAAGCAAAAGAGAATACCTAAAAAGGCAAAAAAGTTAAAAAAAAAAAACAGGTTTCCCCAACCCTTTAAAAAAAAAATTTTCAAATTCTGTCAAAAAAATTTCTGAAGATGAAAAGTAAGAATAAATAAACATTTTTGGGGAACGGCAACAAAATTAGACAGAAAGTTTGGTCTTTTTTAAAAAGTGATTTTAAAAAAGGAATGAAGTGAAAAAAAAAATTTTTTTTTTATCAATATCAATTGCATTTTTAAAGTTGAAAAAATTTTTTTATTGAAAACGTTAACTTTTTGATTTTAAACCCGAATAAAATAAAAGTTCGTAAAAAATTGCCTTGAAAATATGAAAAAAATCTGCCCCAAAAATCTGAAACAAGCATTCGCGTAAAACCCTTTATAGAAGAATTAAAAGGTTTCCCTTACTTATTAGGAACAAAGTACAAAATTAATCTCCCCAAAATTTTGAAAAAAAAAACTGTATATCAGCTTATAGAGAACATTTGAAAATCAATAAAGTAAAATAGTCAGTTATCGTTAAGAGTATTGAATATTTTTAAAAACAGTTTAATTAGGCTTTCATTTACCTAAAAAAAATAAATGTATCTTAGGGGAATTCAATAATTTGAACGAACAAAAGCAAATTTCATTCATCAGAAGGTATCAAATTCATCAAAGGACAAGAAATGTAAGCAAATATTTTTTGGGGGACCAAAAACTTCAAAAAAGATCCCCTTTTTTTACAAGTTTGACTTAAAAAGTTTAAATCCCTTTAAAAAGTGTTCTTTTTTCTATTCTTAGAAAATATTTTTCTATTAAAGTTTTAAGAGGGGAGATGGGTTTTTTTTTTATGGGGGAGAAAAAAATGGTAAACAGGGGAAAAAACAACTGTTTTAATACCTTAAATTTTCGATGAAAAAAAAAACCCATGATAGTCCATCTTTATTGTGATACTGGGAGGACAGAAAAAAAACAGAGCATTTCACTTAACCCATTTTTTGAAAAATTTTTTTTGAACTAATAAAAAATCCAATTGTTGCCTGGAACACCATGATCCTGTTGATTCGATACAAACAATTGAATCGTTTATTCGGGAAAAGGACTATTTGGGCTCCAAGTGGGTTACATAATATCAAATCAAAACTTTAAAAAAAAAATAATTGTATTAATCTAAAAAAATTTTTAAACTGGAAGACATTTTAAGGTTATTCCAAATTAGGGAAAAATTTAATTTAAAAATTTGCTCTTTTTATTGGAAAAAAAAATTAAATATTCTCTTTAAAAATGGTTTTTTGATGAATCTGAAACCATAAATTATGATCTGATTCAATTCCCCGATCGCAAACTCCCCAAAAGTTTGGAGGACCTACTAAAAAAGTCATAAAACATTTTTTTCTGCTAAATTAAGGTTTTAAAACCTTTTTAAAAAAAACATACCCGTAAAAATTTAAAATATTTAAATTTAAAATGGGATGGATCTGTTAAAGATTTTCTCCTGAAACCACCAGAAGATATATTTAGCGTTCTTTAATATGTTTTCTTGTGATTCAAGTTTACAGTTTTAATTGAATAAATTATTTGTTCAAAAAATTTAAATATATGATTTCTTTCTTTTTGTTTTATCGAATATGAAAAATTATGCATTTATTTTTTTTAAATCAAATGTAATTTAATTTTAAAGGGCTAGAAAAAAATTAAATAAAAAAAAAAGGGGAATCCTTCCTTAAAAAAATTTTTGTAAACCTTTTTTAATAATATGTTGCCGGAAAGCAAAAAAAATTTCCCCCAAAAACAACCGTTATGATGCAAATATCTATTTAAAAATTTTAAAAAAAAATGTATTAAAAAAAAAATTTACATTTTTTTAAAAATAAGCTTTATTCAAACGTTTAATTTAAAACCCCTTAAAAATTTTGAGTTTGTGGGAAAATTTTTGGCGGGTTTTGGCTCGTTTCTCACACATTGGTACTTTGATCCCAAAAATTCGGTCCTAGGGGAACAGTTTTTTTTAGTTTTTTAAAAATTGTTGATCTTTGGGGGCCCCAAATGCATTATTTTCAAAGTTTGATCGTGTTATATTAATTGCCTTTAAATTTTTATATTGAAAAAATAAAAAA
>NW_026094098.1:0-3495 GCF_024586455.1 Bactrocera neohumeralis | reverse complement strand
TTTTCATGTCCCTGGTGAATGAAAGCAGGTTGGGGTTGTTGTTTTTTTCAATTTTTTAAACCCGGGTATTTTTTTTAAACCACTTAAATTTTTTAGCCCCCAGAGGTTTAAATGTTGAAAAAAAAATGTGGTTTTAAAAAAATAATTTGTTTAAATTTTGCCAGCCCGGGGGGATAGAATAGGCTGTTTGAAACTTTTAATTTTTTAACCGGATATTTTTTTGACCCAAAATTCGTAGTTCCCCTAGAGCTTTTAAAAATGTTGAAAAAAAAATGTGATTTTCAAAAACAATATTTGATTGTGAACACTATTGCTGCCCCTGGTAGGGATAGAGAGTGGGTTGAGGGTTGCGCAAAATTTTTTTAAATTCAACCGGTGCTATTTAATTGCCCCCACGTCAAAAACTTTAGCCGCCAAGGGTTTACAATTTGAAAAAAAATGTGGTTTCCAAAAACAAAGTTTTAATCCCTTTTGTTCCTGGTAGGGGAAGAGGCCGGGGTTGGGTTGAAAAAATTTTTCAATTATTTAACCCGGGGTTATTTTTTTGACCAACCTTTCAATATTTTAAAAGAGGTTTAAAAGTTGAAAAAAAATAGTTTTTTCCCAAAAAAATATTTTTTTGAACACTACCCAGCTTTTGGGTAAGAAAAAAAAGGGTTGAGGAAGTGCTTCTTTTCAAATTTTTTAAACCCCGGGCTATTTTTGCCTCTTGAAACTTGCGCAGAGTTTAAAATGTTGAAGAAAAAATTGTTTTCAAAAAATACATTTGGTAAACTTTTCCCCATGCCCTGCAGGGATAAAAATGGGTTGGGGTTTTTTTAAGCCCTTTAAATAATCAAACCGGTGTTTTTATTTGACCCACCCCCAAAAGAGTTTAGTCGCAGGGGGTTTTCGTTTAAAAAAAAAATTGTTTTTCCCAAAAAACTATTTTTTTGGGAATATTCCCAGCTCCTTAAGGTGGGGAAATATGTTAGAGGCTGTTTAAATATTTTAAAATTGTCTAATCATTTTTTCCCCACCTAGTCAATATTTTAGGCGGGATTTACAAAGGAAACAAAAGGGTTTTTTCAAAAAAAACATATTTTTGGAAATATTATTTCCTGGTTGTTAGGAGGGGGGTTTTAAAAAAGATTTTTAAATTGTCAAACCCTGCAATTTGACCTGTTTCGCCAAAACCTTTAGCCCCCAGAGCGTTTAAAAGGGAAACAAAAATGTGGTTTTCCAAAAAAAATATTTGATTGTAAATACTGTTGCCAGCCCGGTGGGGATAGGGGCGGGTTGGGGGGTTGTTTTTAAATTTTTCAATTTTTTAACCGGTGCTAATTTGCCCAACCATTTCGAATATTTTGGCTAAAGGTTTAAAATGTTGAAACAAAATAATTTTCTCAAAAACAATATTTTTTTGAACAATTGCCAGCCCCTGGGGGGAAAGGGGAGGGGTTGAGGGTTGTGTTTAAAGCTTTTCCAATTCTTAACCCGGGCATTTATTTGACCACCCCAAAAATTTTGGCCCAGGGTTTGATGTTGAAAAAAAAATGTTTTTTCAAAAAATTTTGATTGTAATCGTTCCACCCGGGTAGGGTTTTAAAGTTGAGGTTGTTTTTAAAAGTTTTTTTTTTTAACCCGGGTTTTTTTATTTCCCAACCTTTTTAAATTTTACCCCAGAGGTTTAAAAATGTTGAAAAAAAATTGATTTTTCAAAAAACTACACTTCGTGAACACTATTGCCTTTTCTTAGGTAGAGAGCAGGTTAAAGTTTTTAAAAGATCTTTAAATTGTCTTCCCGGTGCTTTTTATTTGACCCCTAGAAAAATTTAGCCGCGATTTAAATGTTAAAAAAAAAGGGTTTTTTCCCAAAAATACATTTGTTTGTCAACACTATTGCCATGCTCCGGGAAAAAGGGGGGGGTTTTTCCCCAAAAAGATTTTAAAAATTGTCTTCCCGGTTATTTTTTTGCCCTGCCAGTAAACACTTTAGGAGGGTTTTAAAATTTTAAAAAAAATGGATTTTCTAAAAAACTCATTTGTTTGTGGACACTATTGCCATTCCTTGGTGGGGATAGAGAGGGGTTGAGGGTTTTTAAAGTTTTTTCAATTTTTTAACCCGGAGCTATTTATTAAACCCCATACCCAAAATTTTTTCCTTAGAGCGTTTTTTGAAAAAAAAAAGTTTTTCCCAAAAACACTTGCGGAACACTAGTCATGTTCCGGGAAGGATAGAGTAGGTTGAATTTTCCTGTTTTACCAACCAATCAATTTATCCCAATACGTAAAACTTTAGCCGTAGGGGTTTAAATGTTGAAAAAAAAACGTGATTTTCTAAAAAAACCATTTGCTTCAGAAAATAGCCATGCCCGTGGTAGGGATGGAGAGGTTGAGAGTTGTGCAAAATTTTTTTCAATTTTTAACCGGTGCTTTTTTTTGACCCCCCTACCCAATATTTTTCCCCCAGGGGTTTTACAGTTGAAACAAAAGGGATTTTCAAAAAAATACATTTGTTCGGAACATATTGCCAGCCCTGGTGGGGAAGGGAGAGAAGGTTGGGTTTTTTCCCTAAAAGATTTTTAAAATTGTCAAACCCGGTGTATTTATTTGATCCTACGTCGAACATTTTGGGGGTTTTAAAAATTTAAACAAAAAGTGATTTTCAAAAAAACACATTTTTTTGTAAACACAACCAGTTCCGGTAAGAATAGAGATAGGTGAGAGTTTTTTAAAAGCTCTTTAAATTATCTAACCGGGTATTTTTTTGACCCCCCTACGTCAAACACTTTAGCCCTAGGGGGTTTAAAAGTTGAAAAAAAAATGTGATTTTCTAAAAAACCCAAATTTTTTGAACATTTGCCAGTCCGGGGGGAAGAGAGTAGGTTGAGAGTTGTGCTTTTTTTTTCAATTATAAAACCCGGTGCAATTTACGGGGCCACCATAAAAATTTTAGGCGAGTTTTTAAAAGTTAAAAAATGTTTTTTCCAAAAATATTTGTTTGTAAATTGGCTTTTTTCCCGGGAGGGATAGGGGCAGGTTAATTGTTTTTAAAAGCTTTTTTAATTTTTTAAACCCTGATTTATTTTGACCAACCTACGTATTTTGCCCAAGGCTTTAAAAGGCAAAAAATTTTCCAAAAAAAAATTTTTGATTGTAACACATTATCCCGGAAATGAATAGGTTGAGGGTTTTTTAAAGCTTTTTCAATTTTTAACCTGCAATTTTTTTGAGCCCCCTATTGAAACTTTAGCCCCGACTTTAAATGTTGAAACAAAATGTGGTTTTCTCAAAAAACAATTTTGTTTGAACACTTTTAAAGGCCCTGGTAAATAGGGGTAGGTTGGGGTTGTCTAAAGTTTTTTTTTTTAAAACCCCAGCTATTTATTTACCCTATCCGAAATTTTCCCTAGGTTAAAAAGTTGCAAAAAGGGATTTTCTAAAAAAAAATATATTTGGTTGTGAACACATTGCCATGTTCCGGGTGGGGAGAAGAGGTTGAGGTTTTTCCCG
>NW_026094097.1:0-4934 GCF_024586455.1 Bactrocera neohumeralis | reverse complement strand
CGCCCGCTTGTCCGCCACCCACACAGGCTCCGCTCGATCCATTCTAATTTTTAAAGTCCCAAAGTTTTTTTAAAAATTGAAATTGGTTTAAAGGGCTTTTTAATTTTCAAAAAAAAGACCCACAACCAGGGTTATTAGATAGTGAGAACATTTACAAGTCGAGGCAAAAAAATTTTTTAAAAAATGAATCCTTTTTTTTTAAAAAAAAGAAAGGACGGGCGGAAAGGGAAGGGAAAAAGGAAAAACAGACTTAATGCGTTTTATTGAGATATCCAAAAAACTGGAATGATGACATGGCTTAATTTCGTAGAATCGCCGCATATATTTTGAGACGACATCTGCATTTCAGGTACCGCAATACCAAACCATCAAACAAGTTGACAAGCTGTTAACAGTTGCCTGAGTTCCGTGAGGAAATTGCTGCTGGTCTTGTCGTTTACAAACTCAATCATCCTGCTGGCCGTTTTGCACCATCAACACCCGTAGGAAAGAAATTAAATGTGAGGAAAGAGCAAAACAATCCAGCCGATGATGTCCGCTTTGATCAGTCTGATTACTTTCCCATTTGGCTTTTAAAGATGGTGGAAAAATAAAAATGTAAATTGTGCCTAAGTTCAGAAACGCAGGGCTTTTGTGTTCCAAATGTAAACTAAATTTATGCTACTCAACTACGAATAACTGTTTTTTTTTGACTATTATCACAAAAATTAATAAACTTTGTTATTGGAATTCTAGTTATTGAAATTATTCTTTTGTTTTCTTTATTTTCTTCTTTGAAATAAAATGAATTTTTAGTTGAAACCACACCTATTTGTTTATTTTGACCTAAAGCCGGGCAAAGGCTGCAGCCCTGAGGCGGGGCTTCATATTCTCACCTGTGAGCACAAAAAATTAAAAACAAAAAATCATTTGATGATATTTTTGAGGTTTTATGGAGCCTAATTACCCTAGAAAAAAATTCCAATCTTTTTCTGTCCACGATTTTAGTTTGCCTGTTAGAGGGTTGGGATAGATATCGAGAGTTGAAGAGGGAAGCGAGACGTATTTGCAAATAAAAAAAGAGGGAGGCCGAAATGTATGAGTTTGAAGAGCTTGACAAGCTGGCCGACAGGGGTAATGCTCGAAAATTCTACGAACAAATGCGGCGGCTTACAGAAGGTTTCAAAACCGGAGCATACTCTTGCAGAACCCCCAAAGGTGATCTAGTCACTGATGCCCAGAACATACTTAAATTATGGAGGGAACTGAATGGCAGTGAACGCACAACGCCAGGAGAAGGCGAACCCGATTCCCCAATCGATGACGATAGAGCAGACGTTTCATTGCCCGACTATGAAGAAGTTCGAATAGCAATTGCCCGCCTCAAGAACAACAAAGCGGCAGGGGCCGATGGACTACCGGCCGAGCTATTCAAACACGGCGGCGAAGAACTGATAGGGAGCATGCATCAGCTTCTTTGTAAAATATGGTCGGACGAAAGCATGCCCAACGATTGGAATTTAAGTGTGCTCTGCCCAATCCATTAAAAAGGAGACCCCACAATCTGCGCCAACTACCGTGGGATAAGGCTCCTCAACATCGCATATAAGGTTCTATCGAGCGTATTGTGTGAAAGATTAAAGCCCACCGTCAACAAACTGATTGGACCTATCAATGTGGCTGTAGGCAACAACCGACCAGATATTCACCATGCGCCAAATCTTGGAAAAGACCCGTGAAAGAAGAATCGACACACACCACCTCTTCGTCGATTTCAAAGCTGCTTTTGACAGCACGAAAAGGAGCTGCCTTTATGCGGCGATGTCTGAATTTGGTATCCGCAAAACTAATACGGCTGCGTAACTGACGTTGAACAACACCAAAAGCTCCGTCAGATTCGGAAGGACCTCTCCGAGCCGTTCGATACCAAACGAGGTTTCAGACAAGGCGACTCCCTATCGTGCGACTTCTTCAACTGCTCTGGAGAAAATAGTTCGAGCTGCAGAACTAAACAGAGAAGGTACAATCTTCTATAAGAGTGTACAGCTGCTGGCGTATGCCGACGATATTGATATCATCGACACCAACACCCGCGCCGTTAGTTCTGCTTTCTCCAGACTGGACAAGGAAGCAAAACAAATGGGTCTGGTAGTGAACGAGGGCAAGACGAAATATCTCCTGTCATCAAACAAACAGTCGTCGCACTCGCGGCTTGGCTCTCACGTCACTGTTGACAGTCATAACTTTGAAGTTGTAGATAATTTCGTCTATTTAGGAACCAGCATAAACACCACTACAACAATGTCAGCCTGGAAATCCAACGCAGGATTGCTCTTGCCAACAGGTGCTACTTCGGACTGAGTAGGCAATTGAAAAATAAAGTCCTCTCTCGACGAACAAAAGCCAAACTCTATAAGTCACTCATAATTCCCGTCCTGCTATATGGTGCAGAGGCTTGGACGATGACAGCAACCGATGAGTCGACGTTACGAGTTTTCGAGAGAAAAGTTCTGCGAAAGATTTATGGTCCTTTGCGCATTGGCCACGGCGAATATCGCATCCGATGGAACGATGAGCTGTACGAGATATATGACGACATTGACATAGTTCAGCGAATTAAAGACAGCGGCTACGCTGGCTAGGTCATGTTGTCCGGATGGACGAAAACACTCCAGCTCTGAAAGTATTCGACGCTGTACCCGCCGGGGAAAGCAGAGGAAGAGGAAGACCTCCACTCCGTTGGAAGGACCAAGTGGAGAAAGACCTGGCTTTGCTTGGAATATCCAATTGGCGCCACGTAGCGAAAAGAAGAAACGACAGCGCGCTGTTGTTAACTCGGCTATAATCGCGTATGGTGTCTACGCCAATTAAGAAGAGAGAAGAAGAAGAGGTTTGTTACTCCAAACACTGCTCCGAATTGACGTTAATGATTGAGTTGACAAAGAATAACTTATTTTTAACAGAACACTAAAAGTATTCGAATTGCTAGAGTGTTTAGACATCCTTTTTTGCTATCACCTTTTAGTATAGGAGTAATGAATGAATTTTCAGTCTGAAATAAAATTCCCAGAGGCTCATCCAGAGCCAATTTAAGAAACGATATCACAAATAGCCTTGGTAATATCATCCTGCGAAAAACACAGTGTAGCTAAATTTATGGATGGAAAATTATTAGCAGAAAAAGTAGAAGTAGTTCCAAGCTCATCATGTACATAATTTTACTTGAAGAACTCAGCAAAGAAGTTTAAAATTTCGCCAGGAGTGCATGCCGACTGAACAACCTAGCGTAAAGCGGAAGGAATGGCCGAACACGCTTTTCTAGATTTTACAAAAAAAAATAGGTTAGGTTAGGTTAGGCACCGGAGTTCTTCGTGTTCGATATCAGGGACCTCGAAAAGTTATAGTCCGATCACGACAATTTTTCCACAAGGGATACCTCAGCTCAAATACCGTATTTGTGTAAAGTTTTATTCCGCTATCATCATTGGTTCCTAATGTATACATATATTATACAGAGAAGGCATCGGATGGAATTCAAAATAGCGTTATATTGGAAGAAGGCGTGGTCGTGAACCGATTTCACCCATATTTCGTACATGTCATCAGGGTGTTTAGAAAATATTATATACCGAATTTCATTGAAATCGGTCGAGTAGTTCCTGAGATATGGTTTTTGGTCCATAAGTGGGCGAGGCCACGCTCACTTTCAATTTTAAAAAAAGGCCTGGATGCAGCTTCCTTCTGCCATTTCTTCCGTAAAATTTAGTGTTTCTGACGATTTTTGTTAGTCGGTTAACGCACTTTTAGTGATTTTCAACATAACCTTTGTATGGGAGGTGGGCGTGGTTATTATCCGATATCTTCCATTTTTGAACTGTATATGGAAAAGAAGAAAACGACTCTGTAGAGTTTGGTTGACATAGCTATAATAGTTTCCATGATATGTACAAAAACTTAGTGGGGGGCAGGGCCACGCCCACTTTTCCAAAAAAATTACGTCCAAATATGCCCCTTCCTAATGCGATCCTTTGTGCCAAATTTCACTTTAATATCTTTATTTATGGCTTAGTTATAACACTTTATAGGTTTCGGTTTTCGCCATTTTGTGAGCGTGGCAGTGGGCCGATTTTGCCCATCTTCGAACTTAACCTTCTTATGGAGCCATGAAATACGTATACTAAGTTTCATCATGATATCTCAATTTTTACTCCAGTTACAGCTTGCACGGACGGACGGACAGACAGACGGACAGACGGACGGACCTACAGACATCCGGATTTCAACTCTACTCGTCACCCTGATCACTTTGGTATATATAACCCCATATCTGACTCTTTTAGTTTTAGGACTTACAAACAACCGTTATGTGAACAAAACTATAATACTCTCTTTAACTTTGTTGCGAGAGTAAAAAGCACTTAAACGCGAGGAAGAATCTAACACTTAAATGTATATAAAGAAGCTGTGTCCAAATTCCAACAAGCAAAATTCCCTCTGGAAAGCCCAAAGTCCATGAAGCCACCAATTAACCCAACATACCCATACGAGACTTGTGTGGAAATTGGGCTCAAGTGACGAGGAAAAGGCTTTTTACTAATCACATAGAAAAGGTATTTCAATTTAATTGCCCAAAGAATAATTGTAAGCTGTATATCTTAAATGAGTCGCTCGATTTTTTAATGCATTTAAGAATTCACCTTCTGAAGTTATTAGAATCACAAAGAACTTAATCTAAAAGTCGCCAGGAAATGATAATATTACCCAAAAGTGCTGATTGAGGTACAAATATTGCTGTACATTAGGGTGCTTCAAAAAAAAATGTTTGAATTTTTGTTCAACTCTTACCCCTCAAATGTTGGGAGATTGAGAAAAAAAAATTCTACCCTCAAGCCAGGCGGCGTAACTTAACTCTAAAAGGGTCGCTATTTTAGGTTCTATACATTAACATAGGAATT
>NW_026094096.1:0-4385 GCF_024586455.1 Bactrocera neohumeralis | reverse complement strand
GGCCCCCCGCTTGGTGTGTTTTCACCAGATATGGTTCATGTTGGCAATCTGCTGCGCGGTCAACCCGCCCCGCCTGCGCAATCTTCTTTTACCTGGTTGCCATAAAGGGGCCTTCCAGCTGGGGGGTTGGGTGAAATTTGGGGGCCCCAGGGTGGTGAGACAGCACCACAGGCGGAAAACGGTCCCCAGGAGGCGTTTATTTCCCCCGGGAACGGTCCCCGACCCACACCCAGCTCGGGTTAGAGATCCAAAAGCGCCACAGGTTTCACGCCGCCGGGGTCACAACGCCCGATACAGCGGGAAACCCCCAGGTCGACCCCGCAGCCCCAGAACCCCCCCCACCAGAGAGTCGGTTTTTTCTTCAGGAAGGCAGAAGTTAAAAAGGTCCTGCAAAAAGCGGCCCCCCGGGGTCCGGCCCCACGGGGTGAGAACGCGTTCAACAAATCCAAGTGGCCCGAAGCCCGCGCCCGGGCACCCTTTTGGGAAAGGTGCAAACCCCCCGCCAGCGTGGGCCCCCGCCGGTTCACCGGCGTTCGCCGTGTCTTTCGCGTCTGCATGATCTGTCGGGAAAACCCAAAGCAGGAGCGACGGTCCCCGCCGGGGGGCGCTGGCCCCTTCGCGGGCCCCCGGGCCCCGGGGTTTTCGCCCCCCACCAGAGGGGCGGTACCCGGGCCCGCCGGGGGGTTATGCAAGCAGGGGGGTTCGATATGACCCCGCAACCAGCGCCAGATCGCCAGAAAAATTCCCTCAGCATGCGCCCTAACCGTAAAACCCCGTCTTTCGTTCCCCCAGCTTCGCGTGGTCCGGGACAAGGGGTGGGAAGCCGGGCGCAACCCGGGATGGGAGGGCGGGGAAAAGAACAGGCCTTTTTGGGCCGGTCCGTCAATGCTGGTCACCCCGCATTTTTGTCCGGTTAATCACAAACCATGCCACCCGACGATAACCCCATTTTTGGGGGAAATTCGGGGCCGGGGGCCAAAAAAGCCAAAACCGGGGCGGGGGATAACCGGGACCTCAGCGCGAAAGGGGATGGGGGTTTTTAAATCAGCGCCGGGTAGGCCGGGGCAAAGCCCGAGATAGGGGACCGCCCCAACCAAAACGAATTTGCCCACGCGCCCGGGCCAGGCGCATGTAATCCCATGAACACGCAAAAACCAGAACGCGTGGGCCCCCCGGCTTTGGGCCGCGCCCCACGATAGGCCGCACCGGGATATGATCATAAACGGAAAAAAACCAAAGAAAAGGGGCCCCACCGGCCCCTCTTCTTTGACATTCGCCCCCGGGGCCGTTAGGCGGGGAATCAACGCCCAAAAAGCCGCACCCCCGCCCCGCCCGCCCGCAGGGAAGGTACCCGGAGGTAGCCCACCGGGCCAGACCGGGCCAACCAGGGGCCGCCCCCCGGGGCGGAAAGTGGGACCAAACAGCATTGGGGCAGGGGATTCCCGTCATTTAATGACCGCCGGGTGGCGCCGGGTGGACCCCAACCTTCTGCGCGATGTAAAGTTTATAGCGATAAGCAACAAGATGAGGGAAACGGGCGGCCCACGATCCACGGGGCGCCGTGTTCCCCCCGGCAATGCGAAAACCCCCAAAAAAAGGGCCCGGGGATCGAGAAGGCCCGGGGGAATGCAAAAGATTTTTTTGATCCATATAAACGGGTTTTTTATGAAAAAAAAAGGGTCGGGGCTTTGGGAGAATATTATTTGCGGGGCGATCGGCCAGATCTCGCGGGAAGGGGAAATGAATAGGGTTAAAAGGGGGTGGGGAAAAGGGCGCGAGGGTTTGGCTCCCGCCGGGGAAATTAGTGATTGAGATCCGTTTTTCGGTTCGCCCACGGCGTGTTTCAGGTTTTAACGTTTTCCTTCAGCCAGTTCGGTTCCCGAATTAAGGGGGAGCCAGAGAACAGCGCGGCAGGATCTGTTTTCGTTCCCCCCCCAAACCAGCGTCCCCCCCCGTTGCTCCACCCCTCCTGTTCCGGGAAGATCGGCCAGGAAATAATGTGAAAATTTTCTTTGTAAATATTTCACGGAAATATTTTCAGAACCAGGTCGACTTTTTTTCCGAGCCGGGCCCTTTTTTGGGGGAAGGGTTTTCGAAATCAAACCAGCAATCTGGCTCAAGAAAGGATTTAGGCGGTTTTTTCGGTTTGTAAAAAAATATATTTTTTTTAATGGTTTTAGGATTAACGCGGTTTTTTCGATCTGAAAACTTGGGGTTTTTTAAGTTTATTTTCGTTAAAAGACGCAAACACGTTTTATGTGTTTTGCCTCTTCCAAAATAAAATATGGTTTTTGTCAACGCGTTTCAGCTTTGCCAGAATTCGATTTCTTTCGGGAAAAATTTTTGATTTGAAATTCCGGGGGTGGGTGTTTGTCCGCCGGGGTTCGAAGGGTCGCGAAAAGCCCCTTCCCAGTTCAACAAAAGAAGGGGGATTAATCCCGGGAGGACGCTCGGGAATTTTAAATTTTAACGCACCGGTTTTTCCACACCTTTAAATTGTCAACCGAAATTCACCGCGTTCGCCGGCGTCCCCCCCCTTTTAAAAACCCTGGGCATCCGAATTTTAGGGCCCGGGAAGGGAGCCACAAAAAATGCGATTCCACAGAAAAATTTTCTTTAGGATAACCTGATTTGCGGAAAACCGGGTTTTTAAAGGGCGCTGGGAAAAAAGGCCCGGGGAACCCACTTCCCCCCTAAATGGGCGGCGTTTTAAGAGATCGGGGGGTCCCCGCACCAAAAAGATTTTTAATTCAACAAGAAAAGATGGGGCCGATGGTTTCACCCCCCAATTCGCCTTCAAGGCTGGGCGCCCCACCCGGTGCGCCAGGGGCCTTTTTGCCCAGCAGGAGGGCAAAAGCCCTCCATGTCAACCGGTATCCGGGGAAAAAGGGACCCGGGTCTCTGCTCGGGTTCGAGTAAGCCGCCCCCCCCTTTCCCAAAATACCGGGGCATGGCGCTGTTGGCGGTGCACACCAACCGACGGCGGGGGGGTCCGACCGAACAGGCGGTGGGGGTAATGCCGCAGCGGGCCGCCCCCCCTCGGGAGTGACCAATTAAAGCGCCACGGCTGCCTGCGTCGCGAAAAAAGGGGTTTTCACAACTTGAACCTCCGCTGCGCTATTTCGCGCCCGGGCAGGATATCGCGGGGAGGTGCCCCGTCCCCGTTTTTGGGGTCGTTGGGAATAGCGGTAACCATCCCCATCATTTTGTCCAGGCATTTGGCGCAACACTCGGGGATTCATCTGGCCCGGGAAGTTGATTTCCAGCTCGTGACGCCGAAAAACTCGCTGCCATGGCCCCACATCAAAAAATCTTTTTTCCGAGGGATCCCCGTTGGGCCGGGGCCCTTTTCGCCGATACTGGTCATCTGGGGGTTTTCGTCGGGGCGCTGGACGGCAGGAATCAACCCCGGGACTTTACGTCGATTTTTCAATCGGCGAGGCCATCGGGCCCCACACGCGGTAGGTTTGGGGCGGGGGAAGTCCCCCACCCGGGGGCCCGGAAAGGGGTGTCCGGCCCAGAACATTTGCGCCGGCCCCCCCTTTCCCCGGGACCCGCCTGACGCCGCGGAATCGGTCCGGTCACCCCGGATTTTTCACAGGGCGGTAAAGAAGTGAACCCCCAGCGCACGCAGGGCCCGCGGGGGTCATCCGCGCAAAGCCCCTTCCCTCGTCCAGCGACGGGCCGGTCGAATGCGGTGTCCCCTTTTCCCCCGGGGTCGCCATATCACCCGGGGGTCGCGTCGCTCTCAAAAACGGCTGGGGCGGGGAGTTCAGGGACCGTTTCGCCGCCCCATTTGTAAGAGGGGCCGGGGGGAAAAGCTTACGCCTTCGGATCCATCGGGCCGACGAAAAAGGGGCAAGTCGGGCGCCCTACCGCGCGGGCCCGGCCGATCGGGGTGGCGGCCGGTTGGTTCCCCTTTTTGCCCCGCCCACAATCCCCCGTCGGTTTTTTCTCAGGTGGGGCTCTTTCCCCTCCGCGGGGCGGCCGTGGGCGGTTAACGATGGGGGTGGTTGAAGCCCCGGCCGTTTTGAATGCGGGACCCGCTGCGGGGGTTCCGCCCAACTGGCCTGGGGGGGGGCCCGGGCGCAGCCAACGCGGCTTTAAGGGCCGGCGGCCCCCATCCAGCCGACGGGGGGACCACCGGCGATCCGCGCGGGCAGGCGTCGGGGCCCCCCCGGAAGCGTGGTTACCCCCGCGCCGGTGTCGGTCCCCGCAAATTCCGCGTCCGGCGGAGGGGGTCACTCTGCGCATGGGGGTCGCTTGCGAAACGCCGGATGGGGGGTGGCGACGCGCTCCCCTAAGGCCCTCACGGCCGTCCCGCGGCTTTTTAAAAATCTTCCCGGTTAACGGACGTTTGGGACGGGCCCCTTCCCGGGGGTCTA
>NW_026094095.1:0-5092 GCF_024586455.1 Bactrocera neohumeralis | reverse complement strand
AAATTCACCGGCCCCCTTAATTTTTAATCGATGGTTTTTCAACACCAAATTTTTTGTTTTTGGGGGAGCTTGCGGTTGAGGGTGATGGTCGCCGTGACGTTTCCCCCCTTTCGACACGTTCACGGCGTTTTGGAACTCACTATCCCACTTGTAAACATTTTTTTTTCAGCCTCATCACCAAAGGCTTTCTGCACCATCCTCAACGTATCCGCAGCAGAAAATTGATTCCGTAAACAAAATTTAATGCAAATTCTTTGCTTAACAAATTTCCACATCGCAAAAAACGAAAAACTCACTTTTAGCAACTCACAAAACGATACGTAGCTCAAACACTAATGAATATTTGGACATGAAGTTTGACATAAATGTGACTGACAGTACTACTAACCTAAAAAAAATAGTTCTCCAAATCCTTCGACGCGCGCAGTTTAAATTCAAATGTCACCTTATTTTGGGCAATGAATAAAAAAATTTTTAACACACTTTGAGTTTCTAAAGAAAGATAGTTAAAAGCAAAAAAATAATCTCATTTAATTATTTTTGTACATAGTGTAACTGGTAGAAACAAAACAAAAATGCAAGCGAAAATATACCGTCACATTCACCCCCACTTCCCCACCCAGAATCTAGAAAAGAAGTCAGAAACAGCGAAAACACCTAGGAAGTATTGGCACACATCATGTTTTTGCATATTCCTATTTAAGTTGACTTTTGATCCCGTTTTTAAACTTCTGTTAGTATTGCATATTAACGAATATTTAGAGCTATTGACTTTTAGTAATGTGTTTAGTCTTGACATAGATTAAGCAAAATGTTCTAGTTTTATTCGTCGCATCGGGTCATGCTATACCTTTGAAACCTCATTTCACGCGCTAACACGTGTTTGATTGATTGTCGTTTCTTTTAAGTCGTGAGTTATAGCGCCGCAAACATGGAGCAAAATAAAGAGAAAATACGGCATATTTACAGTACTACTACGATAAAAGCAAAAATGCATCTCAAGCCGCCAATATAATTTGTGCAGTGTATGGACCCGATACAGTTTCCATTTCCACCGCACAACGATAGTTTCAACGTTTTCGTTCTGGTGTAGAGGTGGTCGAAGATGCGCCACCCCGGAAGGCCTGTCGTCGAAAATTGCGATAAAATCACTGAATTGGTCGAAAGAGCATCGGTCAAGAGCTGGGCATGAGTCATCAAAAAATTCATTTCTCTGATTTCAATAAAAAAATTCAATATAAATACCGCAAGATCATGTGGTTTGTGGTTTAGTACGGAAAAATTTCACATAGGGTCATCATTGTCATTCTAATTTAAATTGTGAAATTCATGTCCCAAGTCGCAACGAGTGTAAATTGAAACTAAAAATATCAGCTGATTCAATCGAAATGAGATATATAGAAAAACAAATGAAACTGCTATAATTGCATGAGCATTTTTTAACTCACTTACACAAACAACTTAACCAGTGCTACTACCTTTTTCGTATTGAACAAAATCAATAAAATTTCTCAAAATGAGTTGAATATTTGTGTAATTTCTTTCCTTCAAAAGTTACTTTTAGTTGGCGGCGTAGCAACGCGCGCAGGGTGCCGCTTTTTATTTTAATATACTAATGTGATTAAATTCAAAGGAATTTTAATTTATGCTTCGCATGTTTTTCGAATCGGTAAATTTTTTTGTATTGATAGTACTTGTTAGTGATATCTATACTACTATATCTCACGTCAAAATATTTATTAGTATTTGAGATACGCGTCGTTCTATGAGGCTCTAAAAGTGAATTATACGATTTTTACTATGTCTCAATTTATTGAACAAAGAAGTGCAATAATGCACCATCTCATACTGCATTGGTTATTAGTGATCATTTCGCCATTTTTTCAACAAATATCGTACCGCAACTACCGCATTCGTCTTATTATCGTGTAACTTCTGATTCACATGAACGCCCCGAGCACATCGTTTTGACTCAATTGAGGATATAATACCTAAATCGAAGATGGCTCTGATGGCCATTATGACGGAATATTTTTCCAAGCGCTATAATGACTGGAAAATTCGTTGGTATAACATTGCAGCGGGAGGGGATTATTTTTATTGAGATGAAGTGGACAAAATTCACTTTTCCAATTGATCACTGTAGTGGTAAGTGATTATAAAGGTCGGTCGTAAAAGAAACAGGACTGTTAAAAAAACAAAAAAAAATTAATATTTTTCAAATGTTATATTTTTTTATTCAAAGTAGTTTCCTTGTGCTTCGAAACAGCGTTTAGCTCGGTCAATTAGCATTTCAAATGAGTGTTTAAGGTCATTTTTCGGAATGCTCTTGAGAATATCGGTCGTCGCCTTTTGGGATAGCTGAAATGTCCTGGAAACCAATGTCCTTTATGAGCAAATGAAGTTTTCCAAATAGGTAAAAATCACAGGGTGCCAAATCAGTTAATATGAAGGTTAATATGGAGCTTTTTGTAAAAAAATCAGTGACAAGCTTCGACCGATGACACGGCGCATTATCGTGCAACAGGCGCCAGGACCCTGCCTCACGGTATTGTGTTCGAGCACGACGAATGCGTGACAAAAGACGCTTCATAACACCAAGGTAAAACACAGCATTAATCATTTGACCATGTAGGTTGAACTCTCGGTGTACAATACCCTCGGAATCGTAAAAACAAATCAGCATTGTCTTTATTTTTGACTTCTGAAGACGACCGACCTCTGATCGTCACACAGGTCCTCACGACCTTCTTCGAAACGCTTAAACCACTCATTACTACGGGATAGGCACTGATCACCATAAACTTTTTTTCATCATTTCAAATGTTTCAGTAAACGTTTTCCCAAGCTTAAAACAAAATTTAATATTTGCTCTTAGTTCAAAATGCACCGATGACCAAAAGCTGCTGTCACTTTTGATCGATAACATCAAGTTGTAGTTATCCAATTGTTTTAAAAATTTTTGAAATGTTAAGAAGAGATCAAACTTTTATTTCATATACCCACCAACAGGAGGTGCCACCAGAAACAAAGTTATATTATAGTTAGCTTAGGTAAGATACCAAATATGGTTGTGAACCATTCAAATCTTCGTCGAGTAAAGAATATTGAGTTATTGATTGTTTAATATAAGGTTTCCTGCCAATACCTACAATCGGTGGACCGATGGTGTTTGGGCTTTCCGTATCGCTCAATGATTGGGAATGATAAGTTGTATGGTGATAAAAGTGATTTCTTAACTTCTAAAACCGAGATTCTTTATGAAATATTTTCTCGGCTGTGTCAATATGTATTTATCTGAAATCTTTGTAGATTGAAAAAGATGAGCTACCACATTTGGTGTTGTCCGGATGTACCAAGGATATTTCACTAGTCCTTCTTACAATTCGAAAATCGAATTTTCCACGTTTTGAATTATTAGAGACTTTTCACTGATATTAGAGCTTTCGAATATTTTTTTAATAGGATACTGTTTGATTAATAAATTTGCGGTAGAAATGAATTGTATTCAGAAGTTTTTTAGCTTCTGATTGTGGAAGAGCGAGATAATCCAAGATTACTTAAATCTATCGTTCCGCAAGTAATATACAATGGTCGGAAATAGTAAGCTTCAAGAACTTGGCCTCTCTTTTGGCCTAATCAGATTTTTTTGTTGTGTTAATGAATGTTCTAGCGTTGAAGACACTGAAAGACAACTCATAAATGTTCATAATTGGTTTCATTATAATACATCTTTTTGTGACCAGTGGGTATTTTTGTTTTACAAAAGTTTTATTACTCATCGTATTTTTAATTGTATAGCAGTTTCCGTCGCGAAAAATTCAGTTCTTATAGGACACGTTTTGTCTTATGCACAAAATGGGTATAAAAATAGTTGAATTGCGAAAAAAAATCATATTATACTGTTGAAAAGAATGAGTTAATTATGCAACTTGACAAATAATTATGCACGTGATAATGAGGAGCTTTGTGTTGACCATGTACTACGTAAATGGTGTGGGGCAGGTTATAGTGCGCATGTGGTGCATAATAATGCGCATGATATATTACTAAAACAGAACATGTTGATGAATATTTTCGCAACCAAGCTTTTTTCCTAATATTATTTCAAAACGTCGTTAAACTATTTTTATCTAATTATTATGTTTGTATACCCACTGGCCTTTGTCGTATTAAAGTAAATGAAAACCTCGACAACAAACAGTCGAGATAATTAATTTTTCCCTCGGTCACTACCAGATTCATTGCTTGCCTTTCATTGGCCTTTTTTCAGGCAAGGAAACAAAAAATCTGGGGAAATCTGGGCTGTAGACCTGCTGCGGAAGCATTGGCATGCCGGCCTTGGTTAGGTGGCTGTTCACAAGAAAGGCGGTGCATTTCACGGCTTATCGGACCCGATTAACCCTTTTCGTTTGAGATTCTGGAGGACTTCCACGTTAAATTTGAGTTGACGGTTTGTTCAGATGGAACAAATTGATAGTGGACGATGCTTTTGATGTCAAAGAAGACAATGATCATCGTTTTAATTTGCTATTCATCAGCGACCTTTTTCTTGGCCCTCCAAAAAGACCTGGCCACCGCAACACATCAATTCTGCTAAAGCAACAACTGGGTAAGCTTGTTGATCAGTCAAAGGTCTCTGTTGCAGATTTACCGAGTTTCACACAAAATTTAATTGCATACCTCTGCTCTAACGAACGCTGCATTTTCAGCTTACACCACTCGCAGAAACACGTCGCGCGAAAATATTTGACTCTCCAAATGCTCAGAGACAACTGACTAGCCGCTCGTTCGTTAGCTAGGAACGCCCTCTATCGAATCCAGTCGGTGCGCGCACGTTCCGAAGTACAGTCACGGCGGAAGAAAATCCCTATTTTCCTGACAAACTCCTGTAATCATTGGCGAACGCCACCTTTATTTAGTAATAGCTGTGCACTTTATAGAAGATTGTACCTTTTCTATTGAGTTCTGCAGCTCGTATTACAAGACTAGATTGAAAAGTTGCACGATAGGAAGTTGTTTCTCATTTGGTTGAACGGCTCGGAAAGCATTCTAACCGGAAGAATAGTCGCACCGTCCCACCCCTGGCGTA
>NW_026094094.1:0-4953 GCF_024586455.1 Bactrocera neohumeralis | reverse complement strand
CCGTTTTGATTTTATTGGAGTTGTCATAGAGTTGTTCTATAGCAATAGCGACAGTGTATTTGGAACAACTTTGCAATCTTTTAACTTATTATGCAATCGATATCAAGATGCGTAAAAATATGAACTTTACATATTTATGCAAATTAGCCGTTTTGATGTTATTGGAGTTGTCATAGAGTTGTTCTATAGCAATAGCGACAGTGTATTTGGAACAATTTTACAATCTTAAATTAAGATGTAAAATTGATTTTTTGGTATATTATACATATTATGCAATCGATATCAAGATGCGTAAAAATATGAACTTTACATATTTATGCAAATTAGCCGTTTTGATGTTATTGGAGTTGTCATAGACTTGTCGTATAGCAATAGCGACAGTGTATTTGGAACAATTTAACAATCTTAAATTAAGGTGTAGAATCGATTTTTTAATACATACACAATATGCAATCGATATCAGGTAGCGTAAAAATATGAACTTCACATATTTTTACTAATTAATCGTTTTGATGTTATTGGAGTTGTCATAGAGTTGCCCTATAGCAATAGCGACAGTGTATTTGGAACAACTTTGCAATCTTAAATTAAGGTGTAAAATTGATTTTTTGATACATACACATTAAGCAATCGATATCAAGTTGCGTAAAATTATGAACTTTACATATTTATGCTAACTCGCCGTTCTTTTGTTATTGGCGTTGTGATAGAGTTGCCCTATAGCAATAGCGGCAGTGTATTTGGAACAATTTTACAATCTTAAATTAAGATGTAAAATTGATTTTTTGGTACATACACATTATGCAATCGATATCAAGATGCGTAAAAATATGAACTTTACATATTTATGCAAATTAGCCGTTTTGATTATTGGAGTTGTCATAGAGTTGTTCTATAGCAATAGCGACAGTGTATTTGGAACAATTTTACAATCTTAAATTAAGATGTAAAATTGATTTTTTGGTACATACCTACATATTATGCAATCGATATCAAGATGCGTAAAAATATGAACTTTACATATTTATGCAAATTAGCCGTTTTGATTTTATTGGAGTTGTCATAGAGTTGTTCTATAGCAATAGCGACAGTGTATTTGGAACAATTTTACAATCTTAAATTAAGATGTAAAATTGATTTTTTGGTACATACATATTATGCAATCGATATCAAGATGCGTAAAAATATGAACTTTACATATTTATGCAAATTAGCCGTTTTGATTTTATTGGAGTTGTCATAGAGTTGTTCTATAGCAATAGCGACAGTGTATTTGGAACAATTTTACAATCTTAAATTAAGATGTAAAATTGATTTTTTGATACATACACATATTATGCAATCGATATCAAGATGCGTAAAAATATGAACTTTACATATTTATGCAAATTAGCCGTTTTGATTTTATTGGAGTTGTCATAGAGTTGTTCTATAGCAATAGCGACAGTGTATTTGGAACAACTTTGCAATCTTAAATTAAGGTGTAAAATTGATTTTTTGGTACATACATATAATGCAATCGATATCAAGATGCGTAAAAATATGAACTTTACATATTTATGCTAATTAGCCGTTTTGATGTTATTGGAGTTGTCATAGAGTTGTCCTATAGCAATAGCGACAGTGTATTTGGAACAATTTTACAATCTTAAATTAAGATGTAAAATTGATTTTTGGTACATACATATTATGCAATCGATATCAAGATGCGTAAAAATATGAACTTTACATATTTATGCAAATTAGCCGTTTTGATTTTATTGGAGTTGTCATAGAGTTGTTCTATAGCAATAGCGACAGTGTATTTGGAACAATTTTACAATCTTAAATTAAGATGTAAAATTGATTTTTTGGTACATACCTACATATTATGCAATCGATATCAAGATGCGTAAAAATATGAACTTTACATATTTATGCAAATTAGCCGTTTTGATTTTATTGGAGTTGTCATAGAGTTGTTCTATAGCAATAGCGACAGTGTATTTGGAACAATTTTACAATCTTAAATTAAGATGTAAAATTGATTTTTTGGTATCGATGAAGATGCGTAAAAATATGAACTTTACATATTTATGCAAATTAGCCGTTTTGATGTTATTGGAGTTGTCATAGAGTTGTTCTATAGCAATAGCGACAGTGTATTTGGAACAATTTTACAATCTTAAATTAAGATGTAAAATTGATTTTTTGGTACATACATATTATGCAATCGATATCAAGATGCGTAAAAATATGAACTTTACATATTTATGCAAATTAGCCGTTTTGATGTTATTGGAGTTGCCATAGAGTTGTCGTATAGCAATAGCGACAGTTTATTTGGAACAACTTTGCAATCTTAAATTAAGGTGTAAAATTGATTTTTTGACACATACATATTAATCGATATCAAGCAAAAATATGAACTTTACTCGATAACTCAACGTTGACTCATCGAGTTGTCTATAGCATAGCGACAATGTATTTGCATATAGCGTAAAAATTATGCATGAACTTTACATATTTATGCAAATTAGCCGTTTTGATGTTATTGGAGTTGTCATAGAGTTGTCCTATAGCAATAGCGACAGTGTATTTGGAACAATTTGCAATCTTAAATTAAGGTGTAAATTGATTTTTTGTACATACATATTATGCAATCGATATCAAGATGCGTAAAAATATGAACTTTACATATTTATGCAAATTAGCCGTTTTGATGTTATTGGAGTTGTCATAGAGTTGTTCTATAGCAATAGCGACAGTGTATTTGGAACAATTTTACAATCTTAAATTAAGATGTAAAATTGATTTTTTGGTACATACATATTATGCAATCGATATCAAGATGCGTAAAAATATGAACTTTACATATTTATGCAAATTAGCCGTTTTGATGTTATTGGAGTTGTCATAGAGTTGTTCTATAGCAATAGCGACAGTGTATTTGGAACAATTTTACAATCTTAAATTAAGATGTAAAATTGATTTTTTGTACATACATATTATGCAATCGATATCAAGATGCGTAAAAATATGAACTTTACATATTTATGCAAATTAGCCGTTTTGATGTTATGGAGTTGTCATAGAGTTGTTCTTATAGCAATAGCGACAGTGTATTTGGAACAATTTTACAATCTTAAATTAAGATGTAAAATTGATTTTTTGGTATATACATATTAGCAATCGATATCAAGATGCGTAAGAATATGAGCTTTACATATTTATGCAAATTAGCCGTTTTGATGTTATTGGAGTTGTCATAGAGTTGTTCTATAGCAATAGCGACAGTGTATTTGGAACAATTTGCAATCTTAAATTAAGGTGTAAATTGATTTTTTGGTACATACACATTATGCAATCGATATCAAGATGCGTAAAAATATGAACTTTACATATTTATGCAAATTAGCCGTTTTGATGTTATTGGAGTTGTCATAGAGTTGTCCTATAGCAATAGCGACAGTGTATTTGGAACAATTTTACAATCTTAAATTAAGATGTAAAATTGATTTTTTGGCACATACATATTATGCAATCGATATCAAGATGCGTAAAAATATGAACTTTACATATTTATGAAAATTAGCCGTTTTGAAGTTATTGGAGTTTTCATAGTTGTCATAGAGTTGCCCTATAGCAATAGCGACAGTGTATTTGGAACAATTTTACAATCTTAAATTAAGATGTAAAATTGATTTTTTGGTACATACATATTATGCAATCGATATGAAGATGCGTAAAAATATGAACTTTACATATTTATGCAAATTAGCCGTTTTGATTTTATTGGAGTTGTCATAGAGTTGTTCTATAGCAATAGCGACAGTGTATTTGGAACAACTTTGCAATCTTAAATTAAGGTGTAAAATTGATTTTTTGATACATACACATTAAGCAATCGATATCAAGTTGCGTAAAAATATGAACTTTACATATTTATGCTAATTAACCTTTTTGAAGTTATTGGAGTTGTCATAGAGTTGCCTATAGCAATAGCGACAGTGTATTTGGAACAATTTTACAATCTTAAATTAAGATGTAAAATTGATTTTTTGGTACATACATATTATGCAATCGATATCAAGATGCGTAAAAATATGAACTTTACATATTTATGCAAATTAGCCGTTTTGATTTTATTGGAGTTGTCACAGAGTTGTTCTATAGCAATAGCGACAGTGTATTTAGAACAATTTTACAATCTTAAATTAAGATGTAAAATTGATTTTTTGGTACATACACAATATGCAATCGATATCAAGTTGCGTAAAAATATGAACTTTACATATTTATGCAAATTAGCCGTTTTGATGTTATTGGAGTTGTCATAGAGTTGTTCTATAGCAATAGCGACAGTGTATTTGGAACAATTTTACAATCTTAAATTAAGATGTAAAATTGATTTTTTGGTACATACATATTATGCAATCGATATCAAGATGCGTAAAAATATGAACTTTACATACATATTTATGCAAATTAGCCGTTTTGATGTTATTGGAGTTGTCATAGAGTTGTCCTATAGCAATAGCGACAATGTATTTGGAACAATTTTACAATCTTAAATTAAGATGTAAAATTGATTTTTTAGTACATACATACACATTAAGCAATCGATATCAAGATGCGTAAAAATATGAACTTTACATATTTATGCAAATTAGCCGTTTTGATGTTATTGGAGTTGTCATAGAGTTGTCCTATAGCAATAGCGACAATGTATTTGGAACAAATTAACAATCCTAAATTAAGGTGTATAATTGATTTTTTAGTACATACATACACATTAAGCAATCGATATCAAGATGCGTAAAAATATGAACTTTACATATTTCTGTTAATTAGCCGTTTTGATGTTATTGGAGTTTCATAGAGTTGTCGTATAGCCATAGCGACTGTGTATTTGGAACAATTTCACAATCTTAAGTTAAGGTGTAGAATCGATTTTTTGATACATACACAATA
>NW_026094093.1:0-7103 GCF_024586455.1 Bactrocera neohumeralis | reverse complement strand
GCTAATATACCTTCACAGATTGCATTTCTTTTAGTAACTATGTGTTCAGTTTGTATGGAAGCTATACAAGCTATACTATAGTAATCCGATCTGAACAATTTTTTCGGAGATTATATGCTATAGTTAACCGATCTGACCAATTTTTCCGGAGATTACATTGTTGCCTTAGAAAATAATCTATACCAAATTTGGTGAAGATACATTGCCAAATGTGAAAGTTTTCCATACAAGAACTTGATTCCGATCGTTCAGTTTATATGGCAGCTATATGTTATAGTGGTCCGATATCAGTCGTTCCGACAAATGAGCAGCTTCTTGAAGAGAAAATGACGTTTGCAAAATTTCAAAAGGATATCTTAGAAACTGAGGGACTAGTTCGTATATATACAGACGGACGGACGGACGGACAGACAGACAGACAGACGGACATGGTTAAATCGACTTAGCTCAACATACTGATCAATTATATATATACTTTATAGGGTCTCCGACGCTTCTGTCTGGGTGATAAAAACATCGTGACAAACTTAATATACCCTGTTCAGGGTATAAAATTTCCAGTTATATGGAAGGTTTAACTACAGATAGGAATGATCAACAAGACAATTCAGTTCATGAGCAAGGTACTCAAAATTGCCAACAAGGAGCAGAGGAACGTCCAACGACATACATAACCAATGAAGCCAAAGAAATTAGTGAGGAGTTCGAACAATATTTTATGACAGCCGCTGGAGAAATACCATTTCAATATAGATGTTTATGTTAAATAAAATTAATGATTTAAATGTGTCTGTAACTTTATTAATATAGAAGAAAAAACAATTCAATGAAATATCAATCATCATTTAATTCTGAAAGCGCATCTATAGTGCACTTTATAATATTAATTTCAAGTTTTTTTGCTGCTTTCTCATTTTTTGCATTCATTTCACGCATTTGCGACGCTATGTACGAGTACATGCCGAAGGAATACTACTTGTCCTCTTTTTCTGCATACAACAAATCTATTGCGCGTTTTAAAATATCTTCTGGCGATTTGGTTGCTGCATCAGCTGGCGATGATGTTAATGCGTTGGATTGCATGTTGAAAATGCGTGTTTGGTAAACTTTCGCTGTCAGGTCTTATATTTGAAACAGATGAAGTCGTTTTTTCTTTGTCGTGGTTATGATAAAACTGCATTGCACTCCAAAATTGCCAATGAGGCTGTGAACTTGACGCACTCTGACCAGACTTCGCTTGTAATTTGTTTTTTGTATTATTGTACGCTGTTTTCACATTCGCCCACTTTTCTTTGCACTCATCAACGCTACGGCCATGACAGTTCGCTGCAACTTCTCTCCATGCGTTCTCTCTCTTCTGTCGGTTTTTATAGTCTGATAAAGAATATTCCCACAGACAAGGATGGGACATGGTACACTCATCCCAAACTAATAATTTACATTGCTGCAACACACGTCCACGCTCGCTTTTTTTTTACTTATATTACAGACTGGCATTTCTTCATGGGCTAAGTTTAATGGCAGTTTAAGCACCGAATGTGCCGTTCGACCACCATTGAGCAAAGTGGCGGCTATTCCGGAAGAAGCAACTGCTACAGCAATTCCTTTATCTTTTCGGACTTGAGCTAAAAGCAAGTTTAAAAGAAAGGTTTTTCCCGTGCCTCCAAAAATAACAAACCACCTTCGCCATCTTCGATTTTTTTGACAACATTGTCAAATACTAACCTTTGTTCTGGGTTCAAACGTAGAACAGACTCTGTTAATTGTTGTTGTAAGGAAGCAGTATGGTAATCTAGTTCCCGTATTAAATCGCTACTGATTTCCTCGGTTCTCTGTGGTCTGTTCATTCCATAATCTGATAAATCCTTTCCAGAAATTGTTTTAACCTGGTCTTCAATTTTTGTCAGACCCTCATTGTAAATTAAATCACTGTACGTGACATTGGGATTTTGCTCTTGTAATCTGTGCAATATATCGTCATATCATTTTTGTATTTATCCCACAATTGTTGAGGATTTGAAAGACCACATGTCGCTACTAATACAGCAAATAGCTCTCTCATCTTGCCTGCTGATCTACATTGAGCAGCTTCTTCCAGTGTCACATCCCAATGGTTATCATTCTCCAGTAATCCTCTTGCCTCACATGCCTCTCGAAAAGTAGAATAATCTTGTGTGTTATATTTTTTTAGATCATTGAAAGAGGTAGGTCCGCGCACATGGTGTAAAACATGCGTAAACAAAAACATTCCGTGTTACTAATATGAACTGTAAAACCTCGTCTAAAAACATCTCCAGATTTCACTCCAGGCCAATCCTGAACAGAAGTATCTTGAATGCGGCGTTTCCAAGTTTTCCTACTTGCATCCCAAGTATAATACCTCGGCACCTCGACATAAAGACGAGTTTTTGCAAACTCATCTCTGATACAAAGATCAAAAAAAGCAGTGAGAGTGGTTTTAGGCGGAGTAGTTATTCGTTCGTGGAAATCGTGTTCCTTAAAATAAACGCGTTCACCATTTTCTAAATGCACGCTAAGATGTATCACAATGGGATACCTTTCGTGCAACGGAAATCCTAACAGACGCCACACGGTTTCGTTGCTGCTGACATACTGACCAGACTGATAAGTTTGTACCTCATCTACGGGATTCACAAGATCAGTATTTCTAAAATTGAAAATAGCTTGATCACTATCGTTGTTTATATATTTGCAGATATATTTGATGGCGCGTACTGAACTGCATGCCTCAACATTTATGTGGGCGTTAAACATTTTTGATAAAATTGGTGAATAGGGGCCCAACTATTATCAACCGTAACGTCGCTACCCTTTCGGAGCTTTACGGTTGCTGTTCGACCTCCGCCTGCTGGCGCTCTTCTACGATACTGCGGGTATCCGTGGTCGTTGTGAACGGTCTCTTTCACTAACTTGCGAGGAATTTTTTTTGTGCATTTTCCGTCTTTCATGCAGGGGTCTGTGGATTTTCGGGTCCGCATGGACGGTGAATCATATTTTTAACAATAATGTCATGGAGAGTCTTGTCAATGTTAGGATCTGGTATTTCAGCGCTGATTATGGTATCTATTTGATCGGGTCGTAACTTATCTTTTAACCACAATAATATATGGACATGTGGCAGTCCACTTTTCTGCCATTCGACAGAGTACATAAAGCAGCGCGCTTCTCCGAACACTCTTGGATTTAAATTAGCGTCATTTGCCACAGCGTCTTGAAGATGGATGTAATTCTCTGCTCTTAGTTTAGTTTGATTTGATGATATGTACCGTAACCTCTCGCTTTCAACTTTAACGTACATGTCAACGTAAAACTGATTGGCTAGTTGCTTGCATCTTTGTAAAATGTTAAAGCTGTTTTCTCGTATTATCATGTTGTAGGCGTAAAAATCCATGCATGAAACCTTTTTGTTTTGTAAGGGAAGACCTGTTACAGGACTAATTTGAGGAACTTGAAGGTGGTACCCCTCTTGTCCCTTACTAAATATGATCGGATATTGCAACGCATCATAAAATGTATGAGTATCAGGCACCTTGGTTAATGTGTCATCTCGGGCCTGTAAAACTATATCACGGGAAGCAAGTAAACTGTTCGCCTGTAACCATGGCAGCGACTTCATTTATTAACGGTGCATTATACCGCCTTTCATGTTCCCCACTTGGTGTGCGATCGGGGTGCAGCACCAACCTATAATCATCTCCCGGCATTCTTTCTAGTGCTGTTTTGAAAGTATTGATAGGCTATTATGTTCATGCAACATTCTCTGGATTTTTAAAACAGTATCCCTTTCGATTCCTTGTATATTTTGACACCTGCGATCAGCTTCGTTTTCTTCATCGCCCATGAAATAAAGTTGCAAAAACTTTGGTTGTTCATTATTTGCGGGAAGTAAGGGACCAATCCTGTGATACACCTATCCTTGGATGGTAAAAGTAGGTGAAAATCCAGGCAGTACGACCTCCTTATCTACACCAAATGACGTCATCTGAAAGCAAGAATTATACTTTCTAGTCCTGCTTAAAAACCGGCGCGATTCGTTACTGTCGTATAAAAGTTAAGATTTAAGAGGTTCCTCTGGCTCGCCAAGTAATGGAATTTTAACCTTTCCACCAGAACAGCACATACCTGGAGTTTCTTCTTTCCATTTCAGTGCTTCACAATATCTGCATTTTTTTTCCATTCTCTCAATGATAACCAATTGGTGATCGGTGATTAACATAGTCGAAAAGGGTCGTACTCAAAAGCGGCACCATTAAATGCCTTCCACGTACTTATTGAAAACGTTCGTCTTCTTTCTGCCAGCCGTTCAGCATTTAAAAGACGTCGTCTTTGTGAATCTTCGTCAGTCTCTGCCGCAATCAATTGCGCGTGACGTTCGGCATCTAAAAATCGACGTGTCTGAGTCTGTTCCCCTGTCTCAGAAGCTCTTTGCGATGCGTGGCGTTCAGCATCCAGGGTCTGACGGGCCTGAGTCTACGTAAACGTCTCAAAGGCCCTTTGAGATGCGTGGCGCTGAGAATCTAACATCTGACGCGTCTGATTCTGCTCTTCAGATTCTTTGCTTCTATCAACCTCTGCAGTTCAAGCTCTGCTAGAACTACGACTTAGATTGGATTTACGTTTGCGTGGCATATCGAAAACAATAATTAAAGATTTTTTAAATCGGTAATTTTAAAAACTACAACGTAAGACAATTTTTTATAAAAATTTCGATAAAGCAAACGTTTTTACTTAAAACTTAAATATCTAAATCAATCAATAACGTATTGAACCTAAACAACTATGTTCAAATAAATTGAAATAAATTGAAAGAATTGAATATAGCCGTTTTAGCAGGTAGCGCGCGGTCGAGGGGCTCGATGAATGGATACTTTAAACTCATTTATCTCAAAACTACTTACTTTTTTCGGCGTGCCGTTGATGAAAAAAAGCTATCCATCCGAATCACTTGAAATTTTAATATGGTGTTTATAAGACCAATATTTATCGCGGGGACTACGATCAAATTTTAATTTTAAAAACTTCGATTTTTTTCGATCTAAAACTGGTCCAAAAATAGTTGTTTTCAGAATCTAAACTTCAAAAGCGCGAAATTTTTTTAATTTTCAATTTGATTTTTTGGTTATAGTACCAGCGATAGCTGCACTCCAACTGACTAATAATTTATTTGGTTTTTATGTTTCAGATGTTCAGAAGAGTCAAAATCAACCACGGCACCGGGAGTAATTTTTTAAGATAGCTTTTTTTGGACGCCATTTTTAATATCGTTAAAATTTTTTTATTTAAGAAAGAAATATTTTTGTACTTTTCATAAGTGTATAAATAAACTGTACAAATTTTAAATTGATTGCTCTTTTCTTTAACCTTAAAAAAAAAATCAGAAAACACCCTTAAACAACCCACGTCGGGTTAAGACCACCGGGACCCCTTAAAATGCATTGTCATGCAAAACAATAGCATTCAACAAACAATAACGCAAACATTACTAAGGATAAAATGTTTACATATGATAACCCGTGGGTTCTTAGAATACATTTTAGCAACTGTTTGTAAATGTACTCACATTAAAACAAACCCAAGGTCACACAACATGTGCACTTGAAAACAACACCATACCATGTAGCATAAACAATATGCTACATACATATGAACATTAGGACGGGTCGCCCATTGCTCTATGAAAATCATATTCTAGGGATCAAAATAAGATACTTTGCCGAAGGAACCATACCTCTAAAACGAATTTTGATGTCCCCAATTTGGGTCGAACCTTTGGGTAGGGGCAAATTTTGAAAAATCCCACTTTGACCCATTAAGAGTGCTCCAATCGAGTCCAAATGTATGACTGACCCCCACTAACTTTGGACGGCCGATTTACCCTTTGAACATGCATATGAATTGAGAATTAACAAATGAAAGCGACTGCAAAAATAAAGAATAATACGTGTCTGAGTAAACCTAGAGATATGAATGATTGGTTAAGAAAATACCTACATCTAACAGCTACCCCTAAATACGATGACGTGATCATTTTGATCTTATATCCGTTTCTAGGTAACCATCTATTACCTTACTAAATTTCATCAAAATCCATTCAGCCATTTAGACGTGAAAGAGCAAAAGTCCCAACAAAATCGACTAAAGATCACTAACTCAATTTAGTTATCTGGCTACTGCCTACCCTCTAAGAACGATGGCTTGATTATTTATAGTCTATAGCTGAGATCACACGATTGGTCAAATGTACTGATTTTTGACAAAATTTTTCTGTACAAATTTGTACAAAATAAATTTTGTGTACCGATACAATTTTCAGTGTTCACACGATTGGCGTACTTGAACCAGAATTTTTCTGTACTGATTTTCACACTTCAATAATATGACAGATATTTGTGCAACCCTGTCACATGGTTGGGCTTGTCATCTTAAATAAAGTAGATAGCTGATGAGCTTTGAATACATAATTACATATATTTGAACGTAATTTTATGATTTTTAAATATAATGATTTCTTCATCAAGAAAAAAGAAAATAGTGGCAATTATGTGTATTTGTGTACACCTAATTAATAAAAAGAAACAAATAAAAGAAAAACGAACATTGAAGAAACTCTGCGCGAGTTTCGTGAAGTGAACAATCAAAAATATTTGTTTAAAAATTATCTTCGCATGAACGAAGCCACTTTTAATTATATTCTTGAATTAGTCCCTCCAAACATAAAAAAAAGTGACACCAATATGCGCAAAGCAATACCAGCCAATGAACGTTTGGCGGTTACACTTCGCTTCCTCGCCTCTGGAGACAGCTTCAAAAGTTTATCTGTTGACTTTCGCATTGCGCCGAATACCATATTTATATTTGTGCCGGAGGTTTGCGATGCAATTTACAAAGCTTTGAAAAATTAATATTTAGAAGTAGCTATACATAATCACATCAAAAATATAAATTGATATCACATTAAACATTTGCAAGGTTCCAAACAACGAACAGATGTGGATTGACATTGCCCAAACATTTAGTGATAAATGGAATTTTCCCCATTGTATAGGCGCAGTTGACGGGAAACACATTGTGATGAAGGCTAC